>NC_048447.1:13375856-13682419 GCF_004353265.1 Vitis riparia | reverse complement strand
TGGTTTTGAGAATTCTTCTGAAGTGATTGCTGATGATTGGTCTGATTTCAACATGAGAGCATTCTTCAAGTCTCTGGTGAGAGACCCAATTCGGGTTCCATTCTTTGGGAGGCCTCCAATGTTTCCATAATCAGCAAGGATCTGAGAGAAGGGTTTATGGGTAATGGGATCAATCCCCATTTCAGAGAGCTTCTTTCTCAGCTTGGAGTTCCAGTAGTTCTTTACGTCATTATCTGTTCTCCCAGGAAGCTGTTGGGCTATTATAGACCACCTGAACCACATAAAACCATAAGAGAAGGATTCATCGTCTTTGCACATTAACCCAAATTGGGTGTCACTAGACAAATTGTTACAAACAGATCGAGCTGTAACAGGAAGAATTTTGAATCTTTTCTTTCCAATTTTCTTGTTACTTTACTGCAAATGGCTTTGGCAAATAGGACTACAGATGTGCCTAGGGGAAAATTGAGAAACAGCCCATCTAAAACAAAAAGATTTATGTGTCAGAGAAAGAATGAAAACAGGGAAATCAATAGGAAATCAGATGTTTGGGTCATGGGAAAAAGAAAAATGTGCAGTTTGGCCCTCCTAAAAAAACTCATATAGAAGTTAACAAACCAAAAACCCACCAACCTGCTGCCTATGGTTGCATGAAGTCTAACAATCAACTCCTCTTCTTGGGGTGTAAAGCTCTCATGCTTCAGATCAGGCCTCAAATAATTAGTCCACCTTAGCCTGCAACTCTTCCCGCATCTTCTCAGTCCTGTATAACACCCTCAAGTATTCAAGTATCAATATTCATAAGAAACCAGGGGAAAAAAAAAAAAGACACAAAGAAGAATCAGATTAGTGTTAGAATTAGAATTGCAGAACTCTGAAAATTTAATCCAACCTGAATCAGGATAATACAACCTATTCATACCTGCTTTTTTGGGAACTGCTGTCCAGTTGCCCGTCCCATGTTTTGATACATGGGCAAGTATCTTTGCATCCTCCTCTGCTGTCCAAAGACCCCTCTTCACATTCAGTTTATCACAACATGGTGGTCTCACCATCTTAGAAGATAAAAAAAAAGGTAGAAAAATGGGAAGAGGAGGGGAAGTTGATGAACCAAGGGGAAGGGGGGGAAGGGTGGGAGGAAGGAGATGAAACATGAAGCAGAAATTAATCTCTCTCAAGTCCCACTATGCCTCATATGCTTTGGCTCCAAGAGCTTGCATTGGAGTCAGGTTCAATTCGGGTGAATTATTTGGTTAAATGTAGATTAAAACCAAGTAAAAATAGCTTAAATTATTGATTGTTTAGATGAATTGCCTCCTTGTGTGAAAGAAAAAAAGAGTTTTGTATTAGTTTCTGGTAATCACAAGTTTGACGAGGGTGGGTACCAATTTTAAATTAGAGATTCAACTAATGGTGGCAGAAACATTATGGGGATTAGAACTCATCTGATACTGTAAATCATCATAGTGACATGATTCACACCAAGGATTGGCCTAGGTATACATAATAGAGAGCTCCCCTCAGGAAAAAAGGAAGCCACCAATGGGCAATGGAAGTGCAGCAAAGTGGAAGCTGCACAAACAAAAATGCAGGTAGGCCCCCAGGCATGAGGTATAAATAAAAGGGGCCATGGAGCACCCAACGGTACTTTTTTCCTAGTAGTACCAAAAAGTCATCATCAATCAATTCTACGTGTATTTTTAATTTCGTGTTTACTTCCATTTATTTATTCCATCATTCAACGATCTAAATCTCATTATACATAATTTAATGATCTAGATTTGGACTTTGACAAGTATTATTACGATATTTCAACATTTTCATAAATAAAATGTTAATAAATAATTCCATGGTGTCGTATATAAAAACAAAGAAAAACAAGAAACACTCCAACCCAAATTCAGCATAAGACAAGTGAAGACTCAGTAGCATGTGAACATGCCAACTATTACAAGGATATCAGCTGTGAGCATGTACAAAGCTTCTACTTAGGGTTTTTGTTTGTATAGTAATGAAAGGGAGAGAAGATGGTATAATTATAACATGTGGCACACAGCTCAGGGAAGCTTGTATCCTCACATATTAAAATTTTAACTTTACACAGGGAACAGACAGGTATGCCCAACAAACTGGCTCATCTCATGACACTTCCAATGCCTCCTTTCTCTCTGCCACCTTTACTTCTCATTTAAGCACATTACTTAGGAATTACAAATTAAAATAGTTGAGAAAAGTTGGGTGTTTTGTTGCTTTTATTTTTAAATTAATTTATGGATACAAAAAAGAGAAAAAAGAAAAAAAAATTGGGGGGGGGGGAGGGGGGGGAGGACACTAAAAAGAGAAAATTTGAGGTTTTTTTGAATTAATATTGTAGAAATGAATATGATGTGTTATAAAGATACATGATCAAAAGTTGGAACTTAAGAGAGAAGAAAAGGTGATTAGTTAAAGTAATAATACAAATAAGGGTTATGCTTGGAATGAGGAGAATGTTTGACGTGTTTTATAATTGTTTTCAAAAGTAGTTTTAAAAATTAGTTTTTAAAAACTGTTTTTGAAAATTGTTGTTTTATGTTTTGTACAATAAACATTTGTTCTGGAATCTGAAATATTTTTAACTAATTTTTAATATTTTTAAATATATTTTAAAATTTTTTTATTCATCACTTTATTTTTAATCATTTTTAATATTTGTATAATTATTTTTTAAAAATGTAATCTGAAACACCATATTTTAGAATTTATTTTTCATAGAATTGTTTTTTATTTCATTTCAGATAATCGATATGCTTGTTGCAAAAAATCCTTCGAAATTTTTTCAATTATTTACATAATAAATGAAGTTTTTTTTAATCATCATTAGTATTTTATTTTATATATGTTTAAAAAAAATAAAAGTTAAAATTATTTATTTTATATAACAAATAAATAAATTCACATACAAATTCTCATACTTAAAATAAAAATAAACCCATTATTTTTTATTTATTATATTGTATATAAATTATATAATTTTTAATCTATGAGTAATCCATAAATGCATAGGAAGAAGTAACTGTCCACCCATGAAGAATGAAAGCCTTAAATTTGAAGGAATTGTAGTTGGACTTAGTCTTTAAATGGGCTATATGACAGCATAAACTTATATGTTAATTTCATTAATTTAAGGTTGAATTGTATCTTAATTTAATTTGTTAATGCTTAGTAAAAGTGGTAACCTTCTCTACCTTTGCGGTTGCATATTTGCTATTAAGATAACCAATTAAATAAGTGCCTTAATTAACAATCTAACATTTTAAATGTCATTTAAGATACTATTAATATTTTGAAAAAAAACATACCAATATTAATTAATAAATAGGGTCAAGATTTTGTAACATATTTGCACCAAAATTCTTTGACTTAATAGTAATAAATTTTAACCATTAATGAGGTTAACAATTCACTTGCATATGTCTTTTTTTTTTTGTTTAATTTACTTAGATTTAAGAGACGAGAAATGGTTAAAAGTGTTTTTAATATTTTTTTATAATAGTTTTTTTAATAAAAATAATATCTATAAACAATCAGTCCCAAAAATTCATAATGGCTAAAAATTACTAAGAGAAATCATCTCAAATTTACCATAAAATTACATTAAATTGAAGGGTTATCTTATTAAAAGAACCTGCATGTAAATACTTAAAATAAAAAATGACATTTATGTCAAAAATTGGTTATTTTTCCAAAAACAACATGGGATGGGTGGGATTTCCGATTTTGGGATTATTTCATCATTTTTAATCAAATATTTGAAAACATTTTTTTTTTTTAAATAAGAGCTCGTTTAGCCGTGTGATTTAAAAATAATTTTTTATTTTTAAAAATAATTGTCTATTTTTTAACATTTTCTAACAAACACTAAAAATAAATTGAAATAAAAAATAATTTTTAGGGAACAAATAAGAATTGTTTTCACCGCTTTTTAGAAACAAAAGGAAAATATGGATCATCATGTTTTTTAAACTTGCTTTTAAAAACCGTTTTTTATTCTTTAACTTAAAAATAGTTTTTGAAAATAAGTTTCATAAAACATGGCCAATTTGGCCCTAATTCTTTCATATATATATATATATATATATATATATATATATATATATATATATATATATATATATATATATATATATATTAATAAAAGTATGCTCCAAAATTTAAATATTATAGACCTATTTTCTAGATATTTTAAATAATTTTTAAAAAACAGATTTTATTTATGGTACTATATTTTAATTATTCTTGGTATTTATACAATTATTTTTTAAAGTAAATTACAATAGAAAAATATATTCTTAAAAAACATTTATTTAAAACAAGTTTTCAAAAAATGGATTAAAAAATAATTATATTTTCCTTATATAACAATGTATAATTTAATGATTTTGTTACAAAATTGTTAATGCCAAGATTGGTGATGGAACTCTCTTAAATTTCTTGTTTTTTTTACCATTTATGTGAAATTTATATTTTAAGATATATAAATAAATAAATAAATAATATGAAAAGGAATGGGTCTTGATGGGTGGTGGGAGGCTGAGTAGGTCCATTTACTCGTTCAGGACTATTTCCCATATTCCGATTCCGTTTCAAAGTGTGATTTGTTTATTTGAAAAAGCAAAAGGAGACAAGAGGGAGAGAGAGAGAAAATTCTGTGATATAGGGGGGCGTTCACCGAACCGCTCAGCTTTGGGAACCTCTCTCTCTCTTTCCAATTCTCTGTCTCTCTGTTCGAGTTTCTCTGTCTCTGTATTGGGGTGTGTTGATGCTTTGAAGTTGTTGTTGTTGTTGTGTGGAAGATTGAGGATGAAGAAGAGAGGCGAATTGGACGTGTTCGTGTCTGTCAGCAGGAAGAGGGCGGTTCAACTGTTGGTGGGTGTGGGGCTTTTGTACGTGATCTTGGTAGGTTTGGAGATTCCATTCGTGTTCAGAACTGGGTTCGGCGCTGTTTCTCATGAGGGCCTCAATGGCTTGATGGGCGACGCATTGCCTCGCTCGTTTCAGCTTGCGAGCGAAGAGGATATGGAAGAAAGGGCCGCCCCAACCCGCCCACTCCAAGTCCCGTTTAGGGTTTCTCAGGGTTTAGCCCCACAGGGCACAAGGCAACTCACCGAGTACAGTGGGGTCTCGGGCTTGAAATTTCGCCATTTGGACGTGAATGCCAGTGGAAAGGATGGATTTTCAGAGCTGGAGAAGACAGCCAAGGTGGCGTGGGACATAGGAAAGAAACTCTGGGCCGACCTCCAATCGGGGAAAATTCAAACCGACATCAACAAGAATGGGGATGCTCGACCGGAGTCGTGTGCGCACTCGGTTGCACTCTCAGGGCCTGAATTCTTAAAACGAGGAAATATCATGGTGCTGCCGTGTGGGTTAACGTTGGGATCGCACCTTACCGTTGTGGGAAAACCGAGGTCGGCACACCCAGAACACGACCCAAAGATATCTCTGCTGAGGGATGGGGATGAATCGGTGATGGTTTCGCAGTTTATCTTGGAGTTGCAGGGGTTGAAGACGGTGGACGGTGAGGACCCACCGAGGATCTTGCATTTGAATCCAAGGATAAAGGGGGATTGGAGTGGGAAGCCTGTTATAGAGCAAAATACTTGTTATAGGATGCAGTGGGGAACGGCCCTTCGATGCGAAGGGTGGAAATCTAAGGCTGACGAGGAAACTGGTGAGTGAATTTAATTGAGCTTTTGTGATTTTGTCTGAAAAATCGTTGCTTTTGTTTGATTTTAATTGCTGAATCTGAATTAGCACATTGGAGTTTTACCTTGGGAAAAAGGCATAAATTTAGTATGAAGTTGGGAGTTTTGGATGATTGATCCTCTTTATAGCAAGCAACTTGGTTTTCTGGTTTGTTGTACTTGCATGATTGACTGGTAAGAGATAGGACTTTTAGGTGTGGAGGACCTGTAACATGAGAAGATGTCATGATCTCTGAAATTTTTTGCCCCTGTTGATTACAGAGATGAGGAAAAGGAAAGGAAATTTGGAATCTTGCAAGTATTTGGGGTTGGAATCATGGTTGTAAGATTTCAAATTTTCTTTTCTTTCATCTCCTTGTCAACCATAAGGAGCGGTGGTTTTCCCCGCTCCATCTTTCTGTTTTGTTTTTATTGTTGGTCATACTGCTTAGATTTGAATTATTTCTTTCATTCTTTCAAAAGATGCCAATCGATTTTAGTGAACAGTACTGACGGAATAATTCTACATTTTGAAAACTTATTGTTGGTTTCTCCTTTTGTATAAAACATTTGTGGGAATTCTTTGGACTGTCTGCAGTTGATGGTCTGGCGAAATGTGAGAAGTGGATCCGTGATGATGATGATCACTCAGAGTCGTCCAAGTCTACATGGTGGTTGAACAGGCTGATAGGCCGAACAAAGAAAGTGACAGTTGACTGGTCATTCCCTTTTGAAGAGGAAAAACTATTTGTGCTAACTCTTAGTGCTGGCTTGGAGGGATATCACATAAGTGTCGATGGGAGGCATATCACTTCTTTTCCTTATCGCACAGTGAGTAACATCCTGAAGCCTACTGATCTCACGATGATTGTGGATTTTTCTTAAGATTGTTTGATATTTTTTTTATAGGGTTTTGCTCTTGAGGATGCCACCGGGTTATCTTTGACTGGGGACATTGATGTACATGCCATATTTGCTGCTTCTTTGCCCACATCACATCCAAATTATGCACCACAGAGGCATCTTGAGATGTCAAGTATATGGAAGGCACCATCACTTCCTAATGGACCTGTAGAACTTTTCATTGGTATTCTTTCTGCAGGCAACCATTTTGCCGAACGGATGGCTGTGAGGAAGTCTTGGATGCAACACAAGTTCATTAGATCTTCAAATGTTGTCACTCGTTTCTTTGTAGCACTGGTAAGTCAAGGTACTTAAGGCACATGTAGTTTCAACTGTGACTTGTTTGTGTACACACTACGAGTTAGAGATTATCTAAATTTCTTTCTGAATTGATGTTTGGGCAGAATGCAAGAAAAGAAGTGAATGTGGAGTTAAAGAAAGAAGCAGAATATTTTGGTGATATAGTTATGGTGCCTTACATGGATAATTATGACCTTGTTGTTCTGAAAACACTTGCGATTAGTGAATATGGGGTAAGTAGAGGAATAATTACAAAGTTGGAAATGCTGATATTGATTTTTTTCCCTCCCAAGACATAATCATGTTTGATGGGTTTGGCTGTTCACAGGTTCGCACAGTATCTGCAAAGTATATAATGAAATGTGACGATGACACATTTGTTAGAGTGGATGCGGTACTTGATGAAGCAAGGAAAGTACCTGATGGTAGTAGCTTGTATGTCGGAAACATGAATTACTACCATAAGCCCTTGCGCTATGGTAAATGGGCGGTGACATATGAGGTGTGGATGGTCTCATTAATCCTGCTACCTTTGATTTCACAAATTGTCTTTATTTGTTTGTTCATGTAGATATGATAACTTTGAATCTCCAACGTAATGATTTTTTATAGGTATCTTCAACTTAGTATAATTTTGATTTTAAATGGATTTTACCAATTCTAGCCAAGTTCTTTTCCTCATTTTGCTTATTCTAGTGATTGTCCCTGGCATCAGTTTGATTTATATCATATAAGTACTGATGGTTTTCAGATTCCTGCCTATTGTGATTTTGGGCTACAGGTGACTCTGGGAGGGTGTGATATATATATATATATATATATATATTTTTGAGCTACATATAAAAGTGCTACTCTTATTTTGTTTTGTTTTTCCCTTCAGCCTGAAATCAAGCAGTCCCAATGTCATAGATTATTTTGTTTCATTTTTCTTAATTTAGGATGCTCGTGAAGCATTTCCTATATAGTTTACCTTACTTTGCTTTTTGGCTGTGGTTTCAGGAGTGGCCTGAAGAAGATTATCCGCCCTATGCAAATGGGCCAGGCTACATTTTATCGTATGATGTTGCACGCTTCATTGTAAATGAGTTTGAGAAACACAAATTAAGGGTGAGTAGCAAATTTGCATTTTCAGCTCTCTCTCTCTCTCTCACTCACTCACTCATGCATGTGTGCACACACACATTTGAATAAGGTAAAGAGTAGGAGTTATTTGGGGATGACTAACTAATTTCCTTGTTAAACAGCTGTTTAAGATGGAGGATGTGAGCATGGGGATGTGGGTAGGGCAGTTCAACAGCTCAAGATCAGTGGAATATCGACATAGCTTGAAATTCTGTCAGTTTGGATGCATAGAAGAGTATTATACAGCACATTACCAGTCTCCAAGGCAGATGATCTGCTTGTGGGAAAAATTACAACAAAATGGAAGGCCACAGTGCTGCAACATGAGATGATAATTGTGAAGTCTGGTGGTAGAAAATCTGGTGAAGAATCCGAAAGACAACAAAGAAGCTTTTTGCAGTCGTAGCAAATATATATTGTACATTCAGAGGGTTGGGGCTAGTGATATATATATATATAGAGGGACTTTTCAAGGGCCTTTCAAATTCATTCATTATTTCTTTCTCCTTGACCTTTCCATTCATTTGTTATTTTTGGGAAGATAGTGAAGAAGGGTGGCTCATATGATGCAGGATAAACATTTCCACACAAATCCTACTTCTGTTATCTACCATAGAACCACACCCAAATATGAAATTTTCTAATTACATTCATGTTTATTATCTTCTTTTACTTCTCTCCCAATTCCCCTCCCCTTTATTGGTCCTCATAAAGTCATGATTGCATAGAGGTGGTGATTTTGTCTGCTTATGGGGAAACCCTCATTTTTCTCAGTGGCAAGATTTCTTTCATTTACTGAAATTGGAGGCAAAACCATGGAGAACCGTTGAGGAGTCACTTGACAGAGGACATGAGATGGACAATGGCATCAACATTGATTATTATGATGAAATTAGAGGGAGCAGTAACAGAGGATAAGGACAAGGACAGGGACTAAAAGTGATATGACTTGAAAAAGTGAGGCTAGATCACCAAGTGGATGGAATAGAGTTAACTAATATACTAGGCTCTTTTTGCCAACCTAACCCTGTGACATCTCAGTTTTGAACTATTAACAAAGTACAGTAGATATCCATGGAGCATCCCATGACATTAAAGGTGGATTTAGAACGTTGGAATGGGAAATGGGAAATGGGAAATTTATTAAGATAATTTTTCAATTGAACTCATCTCATCTGCCAATTCAAAGTGAAAAAAAAGGTTAAAGCTGATTTTTATTTTTTCTCCTCTCTTCTTCAACTTTAATTCTTTCTTCTTAATAAAAAATAAATTTTGATTCAGAGTTATCATTATATCATTTTTTTTAAATGCATGCAAAAAAAAAAAAAAAATTTAAAAGGGATAAGAGAGAATATCTCAAAGAAAATGGGAAAAATTTTCAATTTGGTTAATTATGCTAACTGCAGGGGCAAAAAAAAAGTTGGTAATCCTTTACTCTCTGCTACATGAATAGATGAATGATGAACATGTCAGGCAAAATGAAATTGGTAAAGGTTGATAGGAAAACCCCCCATGGAGAGAGTGGGTTTTGGGTTTTGAGCTTTTGAACTTTTGACCTAGGCTTTGAAAGTCTTTCCTTTTTCCATGTTTGGCAAAATGGTCGGAAAGCTTGACCCAAAAAACTATAATCATTTCCCTCAGCTCTTCCATGAAGAATTCAAAAGGCTAATATGGAAAGGAGAATTTTCTTCCCAATCTCTAAGAATTCTCTTTCTAAGTAATTGATTATCCTTTTTCCTTGGTCGTTAACGCCCACCCTTTGGGAAAAACCTACCATTGCTTGGAACTCTCCCTTCAATCCACTTATTTTGACGTTTGACATGTTCCTAAAAGCCATGTAGCATGCCAATAAAGCTCTCCTCCTCAACCCCATGTACAATTCAAACACGGCTCCTCCATTCCAGAAGAGATTATTTTCAAATTTTATGATGTCATCCCTATGATATCATCCCTGTGTCCTTGTTAATTTTTATTTTTTATTTTTTTTTAAAAAACGTTTATGTACTAATTTTAAAATTTGAATAGGAATTTATGTGTCTGTTGAGTCACCACCAACACAAATTCACTGTTCAATTGTTGCATTCCACCTTCCATTTTAAATTTCTTTAAAGACCCCATTGATGTTGTTTTGGCCTGTACCCCAGCCTTTTGAGGCCCCCCCATTAGACACTTTCACTTTGAAGTGAGTCCTGACGATGCAGACATTGATATTTTGGGCACCTTACCTCTGTATATAATGTAACTCGGCCTGCCCTTTCCAACTCCGTCGTTCTTTTATGAGTCAGGCCAAGATTACTTAATTATTAAACTTAGGACAAGATTAAAAGTAGAGAGAAGATTCAGGCATCAAGTGCCCCACCCCACCGTCCATACTATACATCATATTGTTCTATAATAATCCAGGTGCCAGGCTCTAATGATTTATAACAATAACGATGGTCTATGTAAGACGAAACTAATGACCTGGACCCAGCCAATGAAAGAAACTTGAAGATGTGGAGAATGGAGTAAACTGTTGTTAAAGACTATAATTTATTGATATTTTGTTATTAATTATGGATTTGGTAGTGATAATTGGAGACTAGTCTTTTTCTCATCCTCCACCTACTCTCTCTCTTCACAAGATATAAGTGAATAGAGAATGCTATGACACCACAAAACCATGAAAAACTCTGCATTCCTAGAAAGAAAAGGCCGTGAACAAGAATTACCTAACCTAACCACGATGATGCCAGGGAACATAGCTGCAGGATGGGCGAGTCTGGGCTCGACTGTTGCCAGTTTCATGTTCTTCTGGGCAGTCTTCAGGCAGTTCATTCCGTATGAACTACGCCTCCACTTGGAAAACTTGACACATAAAATCATGGGCCTTTTTCATCCTTACATCCAGATTTCCTTCCATGAGTTCACTGGAGATCGGCTCAAGCGCAGTGAAGCCTACACTGCTGTTGAGGCATACCTCAGCACAAATTCATCCAAGAATGCAAAGAGACTCAAGGCTGAGATAGCAAAGGATTGCAGCAGTCTAGCGCTCAGCATGGATGAACATGAGAGAGTGACTGATGAATATCGTGGGGCAAAAGTTTGGTGGGCTGCCAGCAAATTAGTTCCACCAGCACGGTCGTCAGTTTCTTTTTATCCAGAAAAAGAAAAGAGATATTACAAGCTCACATTCCATAAGAAGTACAGGGAGATCATGACTGACAATTACTTGGAGCATGTAGTGAAGGAGGGGAAGGAAATCGGAGTAAGGAACAGGCAAAGGAAGCTTTACACCAACTGCAGCAACCATAGATGGCCAAGCCACAATCAGCCTATGTGGAGCCATGTGGTATTTGAGCATCCAGCAACATTTGAGACAATCGCTTTGGAACCAGAGAAGAAGCAAGATATCATTGATGATCTCTTGACTTTTAGCAAGAGCAAGGATTATTATGCAAGGATCGGGAAGGTGTGGAAGCGGGGTTATCTCCTTTATGGCCCACCAGGAACTGGTAAATCCACCATGATTGCTGCAATGGCTAATCTATTGAGCTATGATGTTTATGATCTTGAGCTTACAGCAGTGAAGGACAACACCGAGCTGAGGAAGCTTTTGATTGAGACAACCAATAAATCTATTATAGTGATTGAAGATATAGATTGCTCGCTTGATCTTACAGGTCAGAGGAAGAAGAAAGAGGAGAAATCCTCTGAAAGCCAGGAGGATGAGAAGGTGAAGGAAATTTCCAGGAAGGACAACAGGGAAGAGAGCAGCAAAGTCACCCTCTCAGGGCTTTTGAATTTCATTGACGGGCTATGGTCTGCTTGTGGAGGGGAGAGGCTAATCGTCTTCACTACAAACTATGTGGAGAAGCTGGACCCCGCACTAATAAGAAGGGGTCGAATGGACAAGCATATTGAGTTCTCCTACTGCAGTTTCAAGGCATTCAAAGTGCTAGCAAATAATTACCTGGGTCTTGAGACACATCCACTGTTTGAAATGATTCAACAGTCAATGGAGGAGACCAATATCACGCCTGCTGATGTTGCAGAGAACCTCATGCCCAAATCCCCAACAGAAGATGCAGAGAAATGTCTTTTAAACCTAATTCGAGCTCTTGAAGAAGCAAAGGAAGAAGCAGCTAAGAAAAAAGCTGAGGAATTGAATGACACACAGGCAAAAAAAGATGAGACTATTCAGTCACAAGAGATCAACTGATCAAGCAGAACAAATAAACTGAAAAATGTATCATGCAATGGTCATGCAACTTTATAACTGAAATAATTCATGTATAAAATGTTCTTGGATGCCAAAACTGTCGTGTATCAACAACCTGTTTGAAAACCAAAGGATGTTTAACATCTAAATCAACATATTAAAAACAAATTAGCAGCACAAGCAGTTTCATTCATGCATTTTCATCAGAACATTAAGGTCATGTCCATGAACAAATAAAACTAGACAATCCAAAAAATGTGGTTACTTCATAGCAGTAGAAGGATTGACAAAAAAAATTGAAAATTGGTTACCTTTTGAGGGAGGATGGTTTTGTTACAAGGAATTCAGTATCTAATCTGATCATTTCGTCTACTGACCCAACCAACCCAAATGCTCAGAGGCGGACCATTGTCATGATCATGAATGATAAAACAAGGGAGCCTGAACATCTAAAAGCAAATCTTTCAGTAACAATATCAGTTAAAGGGTTATTGTACATCGACTGGATAAAGAAAAGGCTAAAGAACTCCCAACAAATTCCCATTCATCTGTCGTAGGTTTCTTTGAATGTAGACATACTAAAAAATGACTACCCAATCTACATAATTCTCAGCATCATATTGCTCCCTGCTGCAAATCATGAAAGAGTTACATCAGGTAGTGGCTTGATTACGCCAAGGAAGGACTCTCTAAGCATTACTTCCTCCATGGGCTTATCACAAAATTTATAAATTTACTATCATACATTTAGCTTCCCTGAGAAAAACTACAACCCTCGCTTTGTGGCAGAAATGGAAGCTTTAGAAGTCATTTGTATCATCTTTCAGTATTGTGTTTGGACCATCATCAAAACCAGAACCAGGGGCAAGCTCATTTAGGTCAAGAAAACGCCTTTTTCGTACACCTTCAGCTTCATCTTGTACTGGGCTATTTGATTTCTCAGAAGGTTGATTTATCTCTTTTTCTACTGTTTGAGGATAATTCTCAACAGGCTGATCAACCTTCAGTTCCTGATCATCATCATTGTCATCAGAATCTTGACTTCCCATAGAATACTCAACCTTATCACTTTCATCTGAGCGCCCATCTGATGCATTTGATTTCTCCTGTTTTAATGACTCCGTTTCTGATTCTGACAAATCATATTGTCGGTAATTTATACGGTTTCTGGTGGCCCTTTTACTCCGTCTTAGGCCTGACTGCAGCTCATCAACTGACCTTAATTTTGTTTCCCTCCTAGTACGGCCTGGCAACTTCTTAAACCTTTGTGGCCCATCACTATCCTCACTGATACTTAAGGACTCCTCTTCTTCTTCTTCCTCCTCCTCATCTTCAGGATTTTCTTCATCCCAACGGTACTCTTCATCCCCTTCAGAGCTGCTGGACAGCTTCCGCTGTTTACGTTTCCTCAAATATTCCTCATCATATACAGCTTCTCCGACTATATCATCATCACTGTCAAAGTCAGCATCATTATCTGAAACTGCTTCAACAAATTCCTTCTCTGAATATCGTTGAGGCCTTTGTCTTCGCCGATTGCTACATGTAGCTCAGATTTAGCATATCAGGAGATTTAAGACACCAAAAGAAATTCAGAAAAAGAGAAGTTCAACATACCTTCGGTCCAAGGGTTCAGATTTATGTTCATCATCAATCTCATCATAATCAGGTGATTTTGGAGACAGTGCATTGAAATTAACATGTTGAGGAGCTTGTGAAGGACCACTCCATCTACCATTTGTAGAAGGCTCAGGTTTTGTAACACCCTCTCTTCTAACAGTAGGTTCTGGGGATGGTGGTTTCCGTCTGTTTTACAAACAGGGAATGACAACAGTAAGAAAAAAAGTACATCAAATTGGTATAAAAGATAGAGAGAAGTGATAAACAGATGGTATGAAATCCAAATCCTATATTGAAACATCATATAGTGGTGTCTAGTGGTGAAATTCATACTTGGTAATTTTGATTGCCTCATTGATTGACCGGTCATAATCATCTGCAAAATCATGACATAACAATCAGATATCCAAATAACCATCCTCATGTGAATAATATCAGCAGAGAAAAAACAGTTCCCCACTATGATGGGGTCATCTAGCAGCACCATTGGCCAACATCTTAAGAGCTCAGGGTAGAAGACTAGAAAGGGAAACTCACAAGACCAAAAGAGATATTTGATGTCACCATTGGAAAGAATTTTCTTTTACCAAGAAAAGCCATAAACTCCTTTTTAATATTCAAGAAACAATATAGGCTATGTTTGGGAACTGCTCTTAACAACATTTTTTTTGTTTGTTTGTTTTTGTTTTTGAGAATACAAAAACATAAAAATATGTTTGGCTAGTCAGATTTTTGAGAATTTTTATGAAAACATGGTGTTTTTTTTTAAACACATTTTAATTGGTTTAAGTTGCTTTCATTTGTTTTCTAAGGCTGTTTTAAAAAATAATTATACAAACATAGAAAGTGATTGAAAATAAAACACTACATATAAATGTTATTTTTAAGAAATATTTGAAAATTCAGAAATCATTTGAGAACATTTCAAGTTCCCAAACGGGTTTTTGTTTTTAAAAAACATCCAAGAATTGTTTTTTACAATTATTCTCAAAATTTGTTTTCCAAGACTTATTTTTGAAAATGTTCCCAAACAGACCCATAATTTCCATTTTACTAATTCACTTTTATATCACAAGCCAAATGAAGAGCATACTTGGGGGTTTTTGTAATGGGTGAAGACTTGCAATTTGTGATGGTACATAAAGCATGAGAACTAGGCACCTCACAGGCTATGAGACTTAAGAATATAAGAATATAAGAATATATGGTCTTGATGCATCGATAACCAACCCAGGAACATAAGATAAGTCCCCATCAAGTAAGCAACAGGAGAATGGTGTCTGGTCAACATGTCAATTACTTCCATCCAATCATTCAAGAAGCAATAGGGAAAAGAAAAAACATGCGGGGGACAAAAAAAGAAAGAGTGGCAGAAAAGAAGAGCTTGAAACAGTCGACAATCACTGGGTTGTAAATGGTGGGCAAATCACCTAGGCAACCTTCAAATAGTGGTTCATGTATTATTTGCAGCTGTTCTTTGAGAGAAGAACAGATAAGGGAATGCAAGTCAACTGACATAAACTTAAACAAAATGAGCATTAGCCTATTTCTGCATAGATTTCATGTCCTCTTGTTACCTGTTTCAATTCAAAATTTTACAAGGAATCACAGGCCAACAAGACAAGGTCACTTGATGCAGTCTTACCAAATGTATAGGTGACAGGTTTTCTGTCGCGGAGTGAACGTCCTGGGGCAAGCCCATCCACACTCAAGAAGTTATCAAGAAGAAGAGCTTGTCTATGTTGTTTTTTCAGCATCCTCTCTTTCCTCTGTTCAAACAATAATCAGAAAAAAAGGAGTTCATCATTTGATCATGAGACACAATTCAAGAAAATGATATAGATTCAAATATTAAACTTTTTAGTCAAGAAACAACAGAGTACCTTGTGGACCTTCTCAATCTCAGGAAGCATGTCATTCTTTAACTTCTTCCCTAGTGAAGCTTCTGTTCTATTTTTACTTGAGAAAAGCTTTTCCTGTGAGTAGCATGAACAATTTTTAAAAAGGGAAGAATGGCAGAACTGCGTCACATCATCTAATGTTTGGCAGCAGATTTGGAACTTGGAAGTTCATCCAAGTGCCACAATGAAGGGCCATTAAGCAACAAATTTTTTCATCATCAACACTAGAATAAAAGTTACGAGAAAAAGATCAGGAATCCTCCCCAAAAGTACAAAAAGCTGATCAAAATGTAAAGAACCCAATATTATTTGCAAAGAATATTAACAAGGCTACGGAGTTACTCAAATCTGAAACTCCAACTAACATATGAGATCAACTTCTAAACAACAGAGCATTTCATAACCTTGATAAAAAACTACACCTCAATTAGGCTCCACATCCAATTATTTAGATTCACATTCCAATTCTATCCTGCTTAAGTTTACCTCCTTCACCAAAGAGAGCAACCACTTTTAGCATCTAGTTTTCCACTCTCCTTTCTAAAATGCAAACCAAAAGAAAAAAATTTAATAGATTTTTATCAAAGGGAAAAAATAAATAATTAATTTTGTGTGCTTTTGATATCCACCATATTCAAAATGGGGGTTGATAAAATACAAAACTTTCCTACAATAAATGATGCAAGGCCAGCCTCACCAAGAATGACCACCCAAACTGGATATTCAAAAACCTCCATCATGAACATATTATCTTTCCTCTTTTCATAACAATATTCAAGCATAAGAAGCTTTAGTTCCAATTGAGAAGAAAAACCAGAAAACTCACTTCTGAAAAGTGTGCTTTACAACTAAGTTCCTGTTGAAGATATTGAGATGGTTTGTTTGAGTCTACCAATGTAAAATGCTGCCTTCTTTTCCTTTTCACATATCAATTTTATTAAGAATGTAAGGTGTTTTCAGGCCTCACTAAAGTGGGTTTTTTATCCCCATAGACATGCCCAAGCTTCAAAATACACATAGAAAAATGATTAGAGGGCCTACTGTGTTTGGTTTGCGCACAAGAACAACATCCAACACGACCAAAAAGAATTCCTCAATGACATGTAATTAGAATTGAAACATGGTATGATCTTGTAGACTTTCCAGGATGAAGGCAATGGAAAATGAGAAACAGGTAAATAACCTTAGCTCCACCTTGTGTAACTTATTTGTTATATGGAAATAAAACTTGCCAGTTGTGCCATCATTACACATCCTGCAACTTTAACACTTACACGACGGTAAAACTCATGGCAGACAATGTAAGGTTTCTTATTTTGCAGCGTGGTAGGCCTAGTGCTTCTCCAACTTAGAACAAACGCAGGAAACACTACTATTTTCAGGGTTGTACCTTGAACAAGTTTCACATAGAATACTAACCTGAATAATCATAAAAAGCAGGAACTAGTCACTTCCCCTTAACTGCAAACAATATGAGGCCCATTGGAAAAGATACTTATGGTTTTAAATTCCTCAGTGGACTCCAGGGTTTGTAATCTCATTCTTTTAATAGCTCTCTGGCATTTAATCTCACAACTATCTTGATATGCAAGTTGAATTTAAAAGACAAATATATAAGAAAATTAATGATCAATAATAATACATTGGTGGGACTACTTAAAACAAAGAAGCATTGTAGGAGACTTCCTGGAAACTATGGAAAAAATCTAACCTCAGTACAAGAGGAGAAAAAATGTAACATAAAACGTGCTTTAGCTCAGGATTTTGGCCAAAATCAAAAAATGAAATGAGTGGATTATACATATTGTTGAAATGTCAATGCTGCATAATTCTAATGGAGATGCAGGTTAGAAAAGAAACGGTTGAAACACCCAATCTGCAGGCATATGTGTGCATTTGAATGAGAGGAAGGCAAATTTCAAAGAGTTGCTGAAAAGCTGGTGGCAGGGTTTTAATTTGAGTGGTTCCTTTAGCTTTATTTTGTCAGCAAAGTTGAAGGCTCTAAAGACCAACATAAAAACCTAGAATAAGGAAGTGTTCGAGAAGGTTGGGGCTGGCTAATAAGAGCTTGGCTCTGCATAAAGTGTCTTTCTGGGATGAACAAGAGAAATCAAGAGTTTATCAGTGGAGAAGGTGAAGGCTAGAAAGGAGGCAAGGGAGGAACACAAGAAATGGGCCCCCATGGAGGAAATTTCCTAGAGACAAAAATCTAGATAAGTATGGTTAAGGGATGGACAATGGGCTTTTTCCATAGGATGGCTAATTCTCACAAAAGAAGGAATTGTATGACTAACATCAACATCAACAAGACCTAGTTTTCAAAGGAGCATGAGATTCAGGAGGGTGTGGTTAGCGCTTTCCTACGTTGGAATATTAAAGGAGGACTGAAGTTTGCAAGGATAGGGGGCCCTCTCTTGCTGATCGAGTTTGAGAATAAAGATGAGGCAGACAAGGTGCTTTTAAGAGGGAACAGATGGTTCAAGGAATCGACTCTGCATTTGGATAGGTGGGACCCAAAAGTGGGGTGTTCTCAAAATGGCGAAAGAGCCGAGAATGCTTGGGTAAGAGTCATGGGATTGCCGTTGCATCTTTGGAGTCAGGAAGCCTTCAGAAAGATAGGGGACTGTTGCGGGGGGTTCGCCGAAGTGGATGTAAATACTGCAAATCTTAAGGAACTAAGGTGGGCCAGAATTTTAGTGAGATATGCAGGTGTAGATTGGCCGAGTACCATGCAAGTAGTAGTGGGATCTTTTTGTTATGCTCTCCAGCTATGGTGGGAGGTGAAACCAGGCTTGTCGGAAGTGGTCCCGGCCATTAGAAAAGAAAAGGGCAAGGAGCGGGAGGTTAGGGATGACGGAGAAGGAGATACACGTGCTGGATTCAAAAGGGTGGGAGAAAAGACGTATGGGGAACCTGCAAAAGTGGCTGAGCAGTACAAAGCAGACGAAGGAAGCTGCAACACGAAAGTTCAGCCTTCTGGTACTGTGCCGAGAGCAGTATCAGAGGCTGACGGGTCAAAAGGAGACCGATCTTCAGTTGGGGGGAGGAGTTTGATCTCTGGGTCTGGAGAAAATAGGCCACTGGGCCGGCAAGGTGAATCGGGCTGGGTAAGAGAGCCCGTTGAGGAGGGCCAAGGGTTTAAAAAATCAGAGATAATGGGCCGGCCCAATTTGAAGCTTTTTAAAGGCCAGGTGGGGGAGGTAAGACCCATTTTGGAGATTGCAAAAGGGGTTAGGGCTCCCGATGGGCGTCGCAGTGGTGGCGGAGAGCAGGAGGGGGATTTGTTTGGGTCTAAGCTTGGATCGTCTTGTCCGGCTGTCAATTCCTCAGAAATCACTGACGAGGCGTTATTGGAGGAGGCCTCCAGGTATTCCGTTCAAACCTTTTCTCCTCTCTCATCTCTGGGGAAACGGGATATCTCTCTCTCTTCTACTCCTTCTGGGTGGGACGGGAAAGGTGTAGTCATGGCTAGGAATTCCGACCGGGGAATAGCTTCAGATGACGAAGGGGGAGTAGTTATGGACCCGCTACGGATGATTTTGGCGGACGGAAGGGAGGCTGAGGTTTCGGAAATGGTGGGCAGAGAGGATGGGAATACCGAGGAGTTATCAGTAGGGGCTTTGGGAAGAGTCTCCCATGAGGACAAGGAGGAAAGGGGCAAAGAGGGGGAGTTGTGTTGGCAGTCTAGTAGTCTGGCTAATTTTAGCCGCTATCTAGGAATGCCGACGGAGGGATTTGAAGGGGAAATATTGTTCTTGCTCAAGAGAATGAAAGAGAGGAAGATTCAAAAAGGTAAGGTGGATGGCACAAAGAGGAGAAAATTAGAGACGTCAAAATTCGAAAGAGAATTGAGAAAATTGGAGTGGACTGTGAACTATATTGGAGGTGGAGGAGGAGGTGAAGGAGGGGGAAGCACAAGTAGGTCTAAATGAAGATCCGAATGCTCACCTGGAATGTAAGAGGGGCTAATAATTGTGACAAAAGGAAGGTGATCAAAGCCTTGATTAGGAAAAATAGGGTGGACGTGGTCTGCCTTCAGGAAACTAAGATTCAGGAAATGTCCACGGGCATTGTTCGGAGCTTAGGAGTGGGTAGGTTCTTTGAATGGGGAGCTATAGATTCAAGGGGAGCAGCCGGAGGAATAGTGGTGATATGGGACAACAGGTTGCTGGAGCTGATTGACATGCAAAAAGGATTGTTCTCCATTTCGTGCACTTTTAAGAGTTGCGAGGATGGTCTTATATGGATGTTTACAGGGGTTTATGGGCCAACTTTAAGGAGGGAGAGGGAGAGTTTTTGGGAAGAGCTGGGGGCCATTAAGGGGCTCTGGAATGGGCCGTGGTGCGTTGCCGGGGACTTTAATGCCATACTGAGACCGGAAGAGAGCAACAGAGGAGGGAGATTGAACTCAATTATGAGAAGGTTCGCAGAAGTGAAAGAAGAGCTGGAGTTAAAGGACCTGCCCATGGTGGGGGGCCCTTTTACATGGACTGGAGGAGCGGGTAGTCAGTCTTGTTCAAGGTTGGATCGATTTCTGGTTAATGAGGAGTGGGATAGCCATTTTGGAGATGCGAGGCAGTTTCTCCTTCCAAGACCCGTGTCAGATCACTTCCCGATTCTTATGGATGGTGGGGGTATGAGAAGAGGCCCTATCCCGTTTAGATTCGAGAATATGTGGTTGAAAGCAGAAGGTGTAAAGGATCTATTGAAGCAATGGTGGGAGGAAGGCAGATTCAGTGGATCTGCAAGTTTTATCTTGGCTGAAAAATTAAAATTTATGAAGGCTAAGCTGAAGGAATGGAACAGAAACAGTTTTGGAAGGGTTGAATATAGAAAGAATACGACACTGGAGCAGATGGAGTATTGGGATGCAAAGGAGAAAACCAGCAGGCTATCATTGGAAGAGCTGGAAGCCAGAAACGAAGCGAAAGAAGAGTATAAAAAATGGGTCTTACTTGAAGAAATCACGTGGAGGCAAAAATCCAGGGAAGTGTAGCTGAAAGAGGGAGATAGAAATACCGGTTTTTTCCACAAAATGGCCAACGCACATAGGAGGAGGAATAATGTGGACAGAATTAAGATCAACGGAGTGTGGCTCACGGAGGAAAATGATATTAGGGAAGGGGTCGCCAACGCTTTTAAGATGTTGTCTAACCCGGGGGATTGGAGACCTTCTGTTTCTGGGCTGCAGTTTGAGATGTTAGAGCCTTTGGACGTCAGTGCATTAGAGTCTCCTTTTATGGAAGAGGAGGTGTTTGACGCCCTAGTGGGATGTAATGGGGATAAAGCCCCGGGGCCAGATGGATTCTCTATGGCATTTTGGCTTTTTGTGTGGGATTTCGTGAAGGCTGATGTGATGAGCTTCTTTAAGGAGTTTCACGAAAATGGCAAATTCGTTAAAAGCCTAAATGCAACATTTATGGTCTTAATTCCAAAAAAAGTAGGGGCTGAAGATTTAGGGGATTATAGGCCTATAAGTTTGGTGGGAAGCTTGTATAAGTGGCTGGCCAAGGTTTTAGCCAATAGGCTAAAAAAAGTGGTTGGAAAGGTGGTCTCCAAAGCTCAAGGGGCGTTTGTGGAAGGTAGACAAATCCTAGATGCAGTGTTGATAGCCAATGAAGCCATTGATTCGACCCTGAAGAATAATGAGAGCGGCATCTTGTGCAAATTGGACATAGAGAAGGCGTATGATAAAGTGGACTGGAATTTTATTCTCACAATCATGAAGAAAATGGGTTTTGGGGAGAAATGGATTAGGTGGATTCGGTGGTGCATTTCCACTGCAAGTTTCTCAGTGATGATCAATGGAACCCCTACGGGCTATTTTCAAAGCTCCAGGGGTTTGAGGCAGGGCGATCCCCTTTCCCCCTATCTCTTTGTCATTGCTATGGAGGTCTTCAGTATTTTCATTAAAAGGGCAGTAGAGGGAGATTTTTTATCTGGTTGTAGGGTTAAAGGTCGGAGTGAAGAAGGGGTCCTAATTTCCCACTTGTTGTTTGCTGATGATACACTGGTGTTCTGTAAACCTTCACAAGATCAGTTGACTTACCTCAGTTGGCTTCTCATGTCGTTTGAGGCTGTTTCAGGATTGAGGATAAATTTGGAAAAAAGTGAATTAATTCCAGTAGGGAGGGTGGAGTGTATGGATGATCTTACTGAGGAGTTTGGATGTAGTATGGGTAGTCTTCCAACCACCTATTTGGGGATGCCCCTGGGTGCTCCTTTTAAGTCAGTCACAGTTTGGGATGGAGTGGAAGAGCGCTTCCGAAGAAGGTTAACTATGTGGAAGAGACAATACTTGTCTAAGGGAGGAAGGGCGACTCTCATTCGTAGTACTTTATCGAATTTACCCATCTATCTAATGTCATTGTTGTGCTTACCAAGCTCAGTTAGACGAAGATTAGAGAAAATCCAAAGGGATTTCCTTTGGGGTGGGGGCAACCTGGAACATAAGCCCCATTTAGTAAGATGGGAGCTGGTGTGTTTAAGCAAGGCGAAAGGAGGCTTGGGGGTCAAAAGCCTATCCCTCCTTAACAAGACTCTTCTTGCTAAATGGAACTGGCGTTTCGCAAATGAGAGAGAGGCTTTGTGGAATCAAGTGATTAGAGGGAAGTATGGAGAGGCTAGAGGGGGATGGTGCTCGCGGGAAGTAAGAGAGGCTCATGGTTTGGGTTTGTGGAAAGGAATTAGGGCGGATTGGAAGTTGGTGAGTGATAGGATGGCTTTCACAGTTGGTAATGGAAGAAGGGTGAGCTTCTAGAGGGATAGATGGTGTGGGCAGTCTCCTCTATGTATGACCTTCCCTTCTCTTTTTGCTTTGACGGTTGAGAAGGAAGCGTGGGTGGCAGATATATGGGATCCCTTGGCTCAGGGGGGTTGGGGGGGTTGAAACCCCTGTTTTTTAAGAGCGTTCAATGACTGGGAGGTTGAGGAGGCAGAAAGATTTATGGAGAGGATTCAGAGTAAAAGAGTTATTGAGGATGTGGAGGATATGGTATCTTGGACTGAAACAAAGAGCGGTAAATTCTCGGTCAAGTCTCTTTATATAGCTCTTGAAGCGGGTGGTTCGTCTTTGTTTTCTTCAAGCTTTATTTGGAATGCGAATGTGCAGCCCAAGATTAGTTTCTTCGCATGGGAGGCCACGTGGGGCAAAGCTTTAACATTGGATCTAGTCCAGAAAAGAGGATGGGCCTTGGCGAATAGATGTTTTATGTGTCTTGAGAATGAGGAGACCATAAACCATCTCCTTCTTCATTGTCCCAGGACGAGGGTATTATGGGATCTTCTCTTTGCCTTATTTGGGGTGTTTTGGGTTTTGCCCTTTTCAGTTAAAGAGACACTTCTGAGTTGGAATGGTTTTTTCATGGGCAAAAATCGCAAGAAGGTGTGGAAAGCTGCTCCTCTTCATATTTTTTGGACGGTTTGGAAGGAGAGGAATCGATTGGCTTTCAAGGATGAGTCGGTGTCAATTCAAAGATTGAAACAATCTTTTATTCTTACGCTATGGGCTGAGGCTAAATTGTTCATAGAGCCCTCTAACTATAGCTAACTTTATTGATTGGTTGGGCTCTAAGTAGGCTTGTGGCAATAGGCGTTTTGTCTTTTGGCCTTTGATGGCGGGTGTATAGGTTTTGTATACTTAGAGTCGCTATTTTAGCATCTCTTTCTCCCTTTTTTCTTTAATGAAATTCATTTACTTATCAAAAAAAAAAAAAAAAAAAAAATCCATTGCACCCTATCCTCCTCCTCCATGATCAGTTTCTGACCACACGGGCATAGCAGAAAGCCCTCCACCTCTTCCATCTCCCAATCATTAAAGGACCTAGTAAAGCAAGGACTCCAATTCAACCCCCTCCCCCGCTGCCCATACCAAACATCCTTCACTGAAGCTTCTTGCAGAAAGCCCTCCACCTCTTCCATCTCCCAATCATTAAAGGACCTAGTAAAGCAAGGACTCCAACTCAACCCCCCTTGTCCCAGACCAAACATCCTTCACCGAAGCTTCTTTTGGATCAGCTAAAGCGAACAAGGGAGGGAAGGAAACACACAAAGGGGCATCCCTACACCAAGTATCCTTCCAAAAACTCGCCTTTTGGCCATTCCCCACCACAAAGGAGAGTTTACTGCTAACTAAGTGTTCGAACTTCCTAATTGCTTTCCACAACCCTACACCATACTCCTCTCTTACATCCCGAGAACACCACCCTCCTCGTTCCTCCCCAAATTTCCCCCTAATTACTTGGTTCCATAAAGCCCCTCTCTCATTTGCAAAGCGTCAACTCCATTTGCAAAGGAGGGCCTTATTGAGTGTAGAAAGACTCTTAACCCCCAAACCCCCTTTTCTCTTATCAAGACAAACTGTTGCCCATCTTACTAAGTGAGGCCTCCGGACTAAAGCCCCACCTCCCCACAGGAAATCTCTCTGAATCTGCTCCAACCTTATCCTGACTCTCCTTCGCAATTGAAGAATAGACATAAGGTAAATAGGCAAGTTGGACAACGTACTCCTAATCAAGGTAATTCTCCCTCCCTTAGAAATATATTGACGTTTCCATACAGCTAGTCTCTTTCGGAATCTCTCCTCCACTCCATCCCAAATTGCCACAGACTTGAAGGGGGCACCCAACGGCATCCCCAAGTAAGTGGAGGGTAAACTTCCCACCTTACAACCAAGATCAGAAGCCAACTCCTCCACATTGCCCACTGGGAACAACTTACTTTTATCCAAGTTAACTTTCAGCCCTAATATAGCCTCAAACTACATAAATAACCAACTCAAGAACGTGATTTGGTCCTCGTTGGTCTTGCAGAAAATCAGAGTATCATTAGCAAAAAGCAAATGAGAGATTTTAACTCCTTCTCCCCCTCTACCCCTAACCTGGCAATGTGACAAAAAACCTCCATTAACAGCTCTTTTTATAAGGCAGTTGAGTGCTTCCATCACTACCACAAACAAATAAGGCGAAATAGGGTCTCCCTGCCTTAGACCCCTAGAGCTTTGAAAAAAGCCCAAAGGTGTGCCATTAACCAAAACTAAAAATCTAGCAGTAGACACACACCATTTTATCCACCCGATCCATTTCTCACCAAAACCCATTTTTTTCAACACCAAAAACAAGAAAGGCCACTCCACATGATCATACGCCTTCTCTAAATCCACATTAAAACATTATTATTAGTACCAATCAAAAGAGGATGCCCCAAAATACACAAAAAGTATGCAAAGAGGGTTGACATGTAGTAAAAGGAGAAAGAAACAACCACCACCACCACCAATAATAATAATAATCATCCCTTTATCTAGAACCCAATGAATCACCTAGATCTATCATAGACATTAGAGCCGCATCCAAGGATCTTCTAGCACAAATCAAAAGGGTACACAAGATTGATATTTTAAAAGCCTGATCCTATTCCAAATTTTCAAATGACCCTATCATTGCTCTCTTTCCAAATAGGCACAAAGGAAATGCTTCCATGACACCTTCCTATGCTTTTTCCCACAAAGCTACCATGCCAACTTAGAATGTCTCTAACTGAAGAAGACAACACCCACTACACTCTAAATAGGGAGAATAACAAATGCCACAAGATCCTTTTAAACAATCCAAGTACACATGCACCGAACCACCCAAGAAAGTGCATGATAAGGTGCTGTGCAAAACCAATAACGGTGCCATAAAACCAATAATGGCACTATAAAATTTAAAGCCTATAGTTCTGTTTTCAAGGACCTTCTAAATTGAAAAGAAAGATACATAATGGTTTAAATATATTGGTCCTTCCACTAGTTTCATGGTGTATGTTACTGGCAAGTTATGTGAATTTAGTTGGTAAGACAAGGCAAGGAATCAATGCAAATCAGTGAACATCTCCCCCATTCTTCATTTACCCCTTCTCTGTGAGGAAGCTACTTGGGGCAATTTGGGGTCTCATAAATTATTCCCACATCTATGAAGATTAGCTTTCTAGTTGGAGATGCAGAGATTTGAGTTCTAGAAAGCATAACAAGGCAACTCTACAGAGTGTTTGGTTGGAAAGATTATGGTAATTTTGCACCAGATATCCAGGAAGTTGGCATTAATTAATTTCCATAGCTGCATTATATTCATAACTAATATTTATATCTGGTAAACATTGGATCCCAAAGTCCAAACCACCAGTCCTTACTCTTATGAAACATAGCTCCAGCCTACAACATCATATCTAAGGTTGTTACTCATGCCTCTCCAGAAAAAGGAGGAAGGGGGGCGAGGGAGGGGAGGGGAAGCTTTGCAGCTTCTCCAATATTCCACCACTAAAGCAGGAATACAAGGTATAAACTTGTTAATGAGAGTAATCCTTCCTCCACTAAACAAAAACCTGAAATACCCAATCAGAGAATTCATTCACTTCTTCCCAACAGAAATGCCAAAATAGATCTACCCAATGGAAGGGCAATACAAGCAGAAGTTATTTACCCACCTGACAACTCAAATCCAAATGAAGCCCTCCAATATTTAAAACCACACCAACTCTCAGAATTTGAAGCTTTAATGAATAATCTTGAAACTATTTCAAAACATCTAATACTAATGGTGCATCTAAAAGTTATAAATGCAGATCATCACACAAGAAAATGTCAGCTGAAAACTGCAAAAGAGGAATCCTCAGGCCACATCTTAAGTCACAAAAAATGTGTCCAAATTTCCATTATTCTAACAGAATACATACAGAATCGAGGAATGCAAAATGATTCAATAGCTGTTGGTATGGGTTTCCTCCTTTCAATTTGATCCAGAAATTGCAAAAGGTGTTTTCCAAGAAAAACAGATAATTTGGTAGCTCCCTAATAAATGAATCATCTAGTGTTTAATATGGAAAATTCATAATAGGTCATCAACATGAATGAACAATTTTTCTCACTTACAGACACATCTTGAAATTCATCCAAATTAGTTGCAACCGTCTCCCACTGGTAAGATGCATTGGGAAGGCACTGGGAACCCTTGACCTTTGCTTTCTTCACTTCAACTTTCCTTATCTCCCGGTATAATCGATGACCAATAATAGGATCATCTTCATACCTACCAACAACAAACAAGAAACAACAGCACATAAACTTAAACCGCAGAAGAAGGCATGAAATACAAAACCATGCACTGAAAATTATTGTCATTCTACTTATCAGAAAGAATGAAAGTTTTCAGACCTTTTATGTTGGTAAAAACTATAACAAGAATAATAATAACCACAAAGATACAACCTATGCTAACCTGATTGATTAGCACAAGCTTATTATTTTACCAGTAAGAAATTCCATGTGAATCACCCCCTACTCGTTCTTTACGAAATGCTGACAGTTGAACACCATGTTTAATTGAGTTGTCAATAAAGATCCGGATATCTTCTTGCTACAAAATGAGAAAATCATATTCAATTCCTTTCATTAATAGCATAATACTAAAAACATTAAGAAAAATTTTCAAAGCATATAGCGTGTGACAAATTTTCAAGATCTGAACGTGTAATTTGGGTTTGAAAATTTTGGCCTAAAAGGAATATATAAGATATTATTTTGTATCATTATAATATCATTAATTACCTATGAAAAAATCATTATAATATCATTAAATGATAAAAAAATCAAAAAAGAAAAAATATATATATCAGAAATGCAATTGATCTTCCAATTAATGTAATGTGAAAAAAAGAATGCCTTGAAAAAGTAACAGAACCATGTCGCGAGAGGGGACCTAGACTGGCAAAACCTTTGCGGGAAACTAACTTCCTCCTTCAATAGATTCTGTTGGGTGCAGGTCTTTTTTTTTTGTTAATTCTTAGCACAAGTTGCTTCTATAAGAATTTGTTTTGGGCTCTTTCATTTGGGGCTTCTTTTTTTTTTTTGCTTTATTTTGTTTTTGGTTTTTTTTTTTTTTTTTTGGTGGGGGGTGGGGGTGGCTGTTCTTATGGTGATTTATGGATTCATCCTCTCCTTGTCTCCTAATTCTTTCTTTGAAAAAAAAATTCAGTTCCATCAACAATTATGCATGCATATATGTAACATTCACATATAAAAAAATTTGTTCTGAACTTTGGATTTATGCCAGCAACATCAACTATTAAGCAATTTTCTATCTAGTGGCTATGAGTTTCATGGAAAAGTTCTAGAGAAAAGAAGAAAGACCTTAATATGTTCCTTATGACAAAGAAAAAGAGTCCTCAAATAGATTATGTGGTTAGCTGAGGAAAGAAAGAATATCAACTTATAATATCAATGTGATAAAGTACACTTAAGATGGAACAGCAACTTGCATGACAATGGGAGAGATAAGTGTATCAACGAAGTTGCAAACAATAGCCATACATCAAGGTTTTGCATTGAACCTACTTTGCATGGGTTCAGGTTTTGTGTTGAGTGCATGTATGTGTTTAGGTGTTTGATATTTCACACACCCAAATTTTAGGACAGAGGGACTCAGCTGAAAATGATCTCAATAACAGGTATGAGTAATTAGATATGACACAATAGAAGAAAAATAAATCATAAGCAAAGATACCTTTGAAAAAAAAAATGTTAATTTTTCTTTCACAAAATTGAATCAAAAAGTAAAAAAAATAAAAAATCAAGCAGCCATATATACCACTGAGAAGGATCTCATACCCATACCCATATCATGTATTTTTTTTTTTTTTTTGGATAATGTTCTATATCTCCTGGCACTTAAAGACAACATAACCACACCCATATCATGTAACTGTCAACACAGTTATGCCAGATGAAGTTGAGGAGTTTAAGTATCCTAGCATTGAACTTCTTCTCACATTGGGTATAGATAAACTTGCTAACCATACTTTATAAGATGTTCAATAGCGCATGCTCTTTGCTAATAAAAGTAAAGTACTTAGCTCAAAAAACTGATGTACAAAAGTTAACTCTAATTAGAATAATAGTGGGATGGCTATACATCATGCAACACTAAGAAGGAATATCTTGTTTCTTATGATAGCATAATGATAGTTTAAGTCCACAAGACTACAAAATGACTCCAGTTGGACATTCCCTATGGAATATAGCATGATGGGTGATGTGGAGAAGTTCTTCAATAGTGTTGTGTTTTTAACAAGAAAAATGTTTTTAGCAATCAAAAGGCAACATGTTCAACAAATGTGTAGCCAAACAAGCTGTGTGATAGCCAAAATAAATAACAAGGTGAAAGCATTTTATGAAAAGTTAGAGATGAAAACTGACAACAATTGAGGATTAAATGAGGAAAACCATTTAAGGTTCAGTCAAATGCAATGAAGCTAATAAATGCACAATGCCTCAAAGTCTGTGGGCCTTGATGTTTTCCCTCTTCAATACATTGTCAGCGCACTGCCATAGTCAGTCAGTCTTTGATAAGATGGAAAGGAACTGAGGGAAAGTGCTCCTCTGGACCTATTTTCATGCATTTGGGAGGCAACTAGGGAATCTTTTAGGAGGTGGAGCTGTTGGAGTTAGTTTGGACAACCGATTAATCAAGTCTTCATTTTCTTGGACTAAGGATTTTCTAGTGGAGGTTTGCTTATCTGTTTTTTATTTTATTGAAAAGGTGGAGTTGACTGGGGGGCTGCCATTCCAGCCTTGTGGTTAAGTTCTTTGCTTCTTTATTTTTGCTTTAGGGTGTCCATGTATACTTTTGTGTAGTAAGATCCACTCTTGATGGTGCTCTTATCACCAAATGAGTAATTGATTCAAGTTTGAGGGCACCCATAAGAGGAAGGCCAAAGGATGTCTATCAAGGCAATACGTAGAGCTGAATGGTGAAACTGATTCATACTGGCTTTGTTAAGTTTGAGCTTAACCCGTATAAATCAGCATAAAAGAATCAAGAGCAAGGGGCTGTGGCAAAAAGGATGCATAGACTTGATATTGTGTCCAAAACTTCCAAACTGATTAGAGGTGAAGTTCAGTGAGATTACAGTAAATATTATCATATACTATTGCAAAGCTAAACTAGTTAGGCAGCAAGTAGTTAAACTGAGTGAAGTAAGAAAGAACTCTACTGGAAATAGTGATACCTCAACCCGAATGTCACATAATGCTTTCAGGATCACCACACGAACCCCAGGATCAAGAGCATTATACATTCCAACCTCAGCCCTAACAAATTAACATAACAAAATTCATTAACACACAAATATTCATAAAATTGAGTACTCCAAAGATGGTTACTCACCCTTGCGAAGCAACAATGGGTATCTCCCCTTCTGCAACCTGCAACCAGATGCCAAGCACATGTTAGCTTACTAATAGCTACAAAAGGGATATGCCTATGGCAAAACATATCTAATATCAATTTGAAAAGGCACAGTGATCCTGTTACCCAATGCCACCAGTCTCTCAATTTTCTGCATAAAACGGTAACCCAAGTACCACGTGTAAGTGCCATTCGTGTAACAGGAGGGATTGCCTATACAAAACAAATCAGAATTTATAAGCAAAGTCAGCTGCAGCAGTACATCTGTGATATAATTAAACAAAATATTACTTTGCATATCAGCACAAGAACAAGATCATAACAGGGTTATATCGAGAGAAAATCACATCTTTAATCATCATTTTCAATAAGTGGATAATTTCAGAATGCCTATATTCCATATCAACGATGTAAACTGGTAACTTTTCAGAATTCAAAACTCTGAGCTTCGACTATTAACCATCAATTATCAATATCTTTTTCAGAGCACCATTCAGAAGAGTAAGGAAATCTTACAGGGGTATGAAGTCTTGAGATGATATAGGGTTTAGAAAAAAAAAACATTTCCCTTCAAACATCATTGTCCTTCTGAGTATAAAGAGCAGTTTTAATTTGTGAGCATGGTTTTTTGCCAACAATATGCAAAGATAGTTTAGGTTTTTAGGGAGTATTATGCTTTTCTCATACTTGATCAGCATTTGTACCTTTTAGAAGGTTTGTTGGTCCTTTGTATTTATCATCTCATTGCAATGAAAACTGATGTTTCTGATCAAACAAAAAATTATATCACAAGCGTTGAGAAAAAGGAAAGTTTTCCAGAGAGAACTTAATGAAACCCACAGCCCAGCATCCCAGCCATGACTCTGAGTAATGAAGGAGCTTTAGAAGAGACTTCTCAATACTGGACAATTGTTTTAAACATTAAGTCCTGGAAAACCCTCAACAGTTCTCTCTGTCGCATAATTAATAGTTACTCTCTCTGAGAGAGTACCACATAAAGATTGGGGAATTGGGAAGAGGGATCTCTTACCAAAAAAGGTGTTCTCTCCCACTCAAACTAATCTGTTAATATATTTTCTTCAGAAAAATTACATCTGCAGGATAACCCAGACACTGCAAGACCTCAAGATACAAAGTGTGTGTCTCAAGCAATGGGAAAAGGGGATTTGAAAAGAGGTAAGGAATGAGACAAAACCTTGGCAGAGAAAAGTTTGGCCATAATAGAAATCATAGCATCATTGGATATTGCAACGAGTAGAATAGTAAATAACTAAAAGATAAAATTAAAGATTAAAAATAAATCACCTCCAAGGTACAGCTCCTTTTTTTTTTTTTTGATAAGTACCTCCAAGGTACAGCTCCTTGTTTCACTCTTTACCTTCTATTGTAACAAACTATTCCAGTTTAGTAGTAGAAACTGGTAGAACATACATTACTCATATAGGCTATTCCACTTTCATGTGGGATTAAATACCCGTGCAAACAAACCATTGCCTATGAGAAGCCTCAAGAGGAAATTAAAAGCTTAAACATTGGCCTCAGAGTTGTGAGGATCCTATCTCTTTAGCTAGCATGGAAATCACTACCAAGAAGGAAAATTTAGGAGTTAATATTAAGAACATTGCAATTGTCATGAGAAGGTCACTTGGCAGGTGCTTTTGTTCTAATCACTATTGTCCGTCCCCTTAATTAATTACATTCACTAAGTTCCCACCATTCTGCCATGCATTTATGTATATATGCTTCAACAGAACTCAAAACTTATTATCTTGTATTCAAGCCTAATCTAACTACATGTCTGGTCCTAAAAGTACCTACAAACAGCAAGCTTACCACCCTTCTTTCTTCCAGCTAATTTCAAAGTAACTAGCATCAATTTCTTTAAGCTATGTTTGGTTCCCGGAAAATTTGAGGGAAAATTTGAGGGAAATAAATTTGAGAGGAAAAGTAGAAGGAAAAATTGAAGGAAAATAAAAAATAGATTTAAAAATAAATCATTATTATATACTACTTCAAACTCATTTAACTTATTTTAACTCTTTAATATAAAAATTAAATAATTTTAAACGCATAGTTTTCTAATTAATTTTAATTATATTTGATTTTCTTTGATAATTTCTATTTGACAAACAAACATGAGAAAATCATTTTCCTTATCATTTTCTTTTCCTTGATACTTTCCGAGAACCAAAAATAACCTTACCTAACAAAACCTTTCACCGAATCCCCATAGCCCTACACTTTGTGGAATCTGTAGCACTTGTGCATATCTTAAGGCACTTCACTTAGAATTATGGTACATTCATGCTTATGGGTTGTTGGGCAATTTAAACTCCTCGAGGAAACACTTCCGAGCTTAGAAATAGTAAGAACTACAAGAAACAAAGATAAAGAAACTATCTTAATGCCAAAACATTTCTTCTACTATGGTTAAAATGTAACACAAACACCATAGAACTAGAATTGAATTACACACACCATACCGTGAAGCCATCAGAACTCTTCACAAGCATTTAAACATGAAAAACAAAACTAATAAGCACATTCATGTTTTAGAAGCAAGCACAGCATGAATGAGAACTATACTAATAACAATAAACATTATCAAAACCTAAAGTTGTATACATGAAGCTCAATCCCCAAAACAAGGTAAAGCAAAAACACAATTTTTTTAACTTCAAAAACACAAAACCAACCTTCAATAAGGGAATATGTATATCAGACAAAGTGTTGTTGGGCGTAATCAAAGCTGTCTCGAACTCTTCAGCGGAGAATTCCACTGCAATATTCAAAAGGGGCCTAAAAACCTACAACACAGAAAGCAAAAACCATGAACCCTAACACACCAAAAAATAAAACCCAAATAGAAAAAAATCAAATTTCAAAACTTGGGAAAGCTCACATGCAAGAAATTGAGTATGGAAGCCAACTCCCACATGGAACGGAGGGTCCAGCGCGGCAACTGCGAGGGCGGAGGCGAGTTCACGAGCGGCGTCACGATCTTGCTGGCGCATTGCTGCTGCTGCTGCGGCGACTCTTCGTTCCGCTCCTTCTTGGCCGGCTTCGACCGGCGCTCGATCACCGGCGGGTCCGCGTAGAGTCGCGCCGCAGCCCTGGTCGTGCACGCGCGAGGCGGACGCTCCTTCCTTGTGACGGCGGGGGCGGGGATTGCGGCGGCGGTTGTGGTGGTGGTTTGGGTGTCGTTTTGAGGGGTGGGAGTGTCGTTTTGGGAGTGGGGTTGAGGGGAAGATCGGTGGTTGTGGATCGGAGGGGAAGAGGATTGGGACATGATGGAGAGATCAGAGGAAGAGAAAGAGGGTTTGTACGGATTATGGTGGGATTACATGTAGGAGATCGCAGCTTCGCATTGGAGCAGAGGAATTATACAGAGAGAGGAGTGGTGATTGTAGAGAGAGAAACCAAAGTGGAGGTTCCAATACGACAAGGGCATGGCTAATCTCTCTTTCAGTTTCTTGCCCTTTCTCTCTGTTTCTCTCTTTGCTTCTTTATTTTCTATGACTGAGAAAATATGAAACCAAACACAACCAAATTCTAGAGAGAGAAAGATGAGGGTGGAGAGAGAAGGAAGAAGAGAAGAGGGACAGCACCAGGAATTCGGTCTGGTTTTTTTTTTTTTTTTTTCCCCCTTTTTTCTTTTTCTCGGGTAAATCTTGTTTTTAATTTTCCCTGTTAAATCCAAAATTATTTAAATATTTTAATTTCTTTTTGTGGGATAATTTTCCTTTCCCTTTTTTTTTTTTTTTCCTTTCCCTTTTTTTTTTTTTTTTTTAATTTGGAGGCTGGGGCTTTACTGTTGAGCCTTTTGGGATGTGTAAATTTGGGTTTTAATTTTCAAATTTAAAATTGATTTTCCTTTTTGGCACTTCTAAATGAAATTATATTATGAATATTTGAAGTTACTATGATTTTTTTTTTTACGGGAAAAATATGTTTTTACACGCTCATATGAAAAAAAAATTATAAAAAAAACCTAAATTTATAAAATATAAATTTCAAACAATTATCTAAAATTAATTAATATTTTATTTTTTTATTTTTTTTAAGTATTACCTTTGACCATACTACGTTTTAATAATATATATGCTATCTTTAATCATTTGATCATGAAACTTAAATTATTTTTAAAAGATTTTTATTTTTTATTTATTTCTAATTTTTTTTCAAATTAATATATGACATTGGATTTCAACATTTTTAAAAGTATATTATAAAATAAATAAAAATAATAATAATAATAATAAATAAATAAATAAAAAGGAAAGTTAAATTTTGATAGCTCTCAATAAAATATATCATATTTAGATATGATAGCATCATGCGATAAGATTCTTAGGCCCATAATGTAATGAGATTCATAGGCCCATATTTTAGAGAGGCTTGGTAAGAAGAAATTTTATTTAAATATTAAAACAACATGACATAAATTGAAAGAAGGTTTCTATAATAAGTAATATCATTCTTAGTTAATTTGTTAATTATGTTTATCTTGATTAAGTTATGACAAATTCATTTAAAGTTTTAAACTATTATAAAAAAACCAATGATATATACTAAACTAATTTCAGATATAGTCTTAACATTTCATCTTACTTCGAGTCCTGTATTGGACTTGGGCATCAACTTAATGATCTGCTTTTAAACTTATGCATAAGCCTAATACACTTACAAATGAGGTTTGAACTCAAGATTGCAATACATCGAAGAAAATAAACAAATGATGAGGTTTGAAGTCATAACATTCTTTGAGCTCATGACCTTCCATGAAATATGTTGATACCTTAGAGGAGTTTTTAAACTCTAAAAGCAAAGTTTGATGTCAAATACAACTTTTAACGTGTAAATTAGGGTGCAACTCATATAAGTCTTGTGATATTTTACATCAGATAGAGAAAAAAGTTTTTGATACTATATATGTAGTAAACTTTTTTTAATTATGTAAATGTATTTTAAAGTTAAAAAGGGATCGTTAGACCCAAAGTGGATGAGGATTCCGTGTTTAAATGAAAGAAAGAAAAAGTTATTCCTTAACCATGTAAATGCGTGTAAGGGTCCAAAGTGTGTAATATCTATGAAAGGTGTTATAGGTTAAGCGATAAGAAGGGAGCAAGTTTTTATAAGTTAGACTATTTAAGTATATATCTACTTAAGCTTACATGTATATAAGGCCAAGTCCAAGCTTATATTTTTTCATAAGCTTACAAAATGCTTATAAAGTCATCTTCCAATTACTAATCTTCACGTGTGGTGATTATTTTCTTTCACCACATTTTTCATAAGCGCATTGTTAAGATCATAATTATACCAACTTAAGGTAATCACCCTAGGGAGGTGATAGTCACTTTTTACAAACCTTAGAAAATAAACTACAATCGTATGTAATAATGTGGTAAGTATAATAAAAAACAACCACATATAAAATAAAGAAAATAAGGAAAAGATAAATGTAGACTCAATATTTTACAGTAGTTCGATAACACCCAACTTATAGTCATTCTCCTTAAATTCTTAACCAAGTGAGGATTCCACTAATCATGGCTTCCAACATGCGCTTTTAAGTTTTACAATTAAATTATGATTTCAATCAAGGCTCTTGAACTTGTAACTCAAAGCACTCTCTTGGATTATGGTTCTAACTTCTAAGTGCCCTTTACAATCACCTTATAAGATATCAACTTATAAAACTCTCAAGTGCTACACCACACTTGGAAACCCTAAGTGTTACCCTACATTTAAGCTCGTTTTACAAGGTATACAAAAAAATACTTAATAAGAATATAACTTCTACTTTACAATTTATTACAATGGAATATAAAGAAATTAGGGTTGAAGGGTACACTAAAATGAAATGTAAGTTTGAAAACAAGTGCACTTTAAAAAATCCCTCTCCATCCATCAAGGCTCAAATAATATTCAAGAATGATTTAGAACTCTTCTCACGTCAATATAAGAAGTGTAAAGTCTTTAAACAGGAGTTGAAAGCTCAAACTAATTATTAGACATGATTTTGTTTCAATTTATTGGCTAGCTATTAGTCATTGAGGTTACCATTGCCCAACTGACTCGACCAATCGAGGCTTAACCTAAATCAATTGAAACAAGGTTTTTCTAGTTTTGAGTGTTTTTACTTCTCTCAACTAGTTGAGCCTAATCAACTTAATTGGTTATCCTAGACTTCCATTGGTTGCACTATAAACACATTTTTAAGACCAAATTAAGGTTGGAAAACCTCAAATAATAGCTCCTTACCCTTTCAAAATCCTTTAGAGAGATTTTAACCATATTAAAACTTAAGTTTTTTCCTCAAATCATTATTTCATCCACTTTATAAATAAAAAAACTACAAAACAATTTAGCATTTGGATAATTTTAGGTGTTTAAATAAAAATGAAATGCAATATAAACCTAATGCACCAACAAATACAAAAAAATCCTAGACAAATGATCTTGATCAATCTTCTCTTTAAAATCTTTTTTTTCTTGATTTTTTTTGCCTTTGATGTATTATTGTGATTGCTACTTCAAAAATCTTCTTACTTAAACACACTTAAAATAAACCATTAGTTTTAAACCTTATTTTATTATCATCAAAATCAAGTGTAACATTAGATTGAGTATGCTTAAATTATGAATTTCAAACATTTTTTTTTTCGCATTATGGTAGTAACTACTTTTATATATATTTTTTTACTATAAAATTCAAAAATTTAAACAACGCTTTATAATTATAGGATCTACTCATCTACTATATATTTCATTAGTGTTTTTAGTTTTGGTTTTTCATCTTAAGGTTTTTAATTTTTTGTTTTTTCAAAGCAAAACTCTTCAAGGTGAGGTGAGGTTTGTTGGTTTGTTTTCTAAACTAAATAGCCTTGAATTTAAATTAAATTTGAATAAAGTTGATTAAGTTTTTAATATATTTGTTTGTTTGGTTTTGTTATTGATGTTTGATATTATAAAGTGTTAAGTTATTTGTATTTGTTAATCTCTTGAATATTGTTAAATGTTAAATAGTTTATATTTATATGCTAAAAGTATTTTAATTATTGTCTTTCTTCTTATTTTATATAATTAAGAAGAAATATTTGAAAAGAAATAGTAATTGACCAGATTTATAAATATTTCGTTGTATTAGAAAATTGATAATTAGATAGTAATTGGAGATTATGTTAGATTACTAAAAGATGTTAGAAATTTTCTATATTAAGCTTCATTGATTATAATCATTAATTGGTTTTTATGTGATGTATTTTTAGATTTATGGATTTATGGTTGCGAGGCATGTTCAATTATCGAGTTTACTTATTCATTTTTGGATTTTTAATTTGGGGAACAATAATTATACTAATTTTTTTTAACTTTTTAAAATTAATTGGAGTTACTTATTCTATTGGATCGGAGAACTTTCAATGGAATTAATGATTATTGAATATATAATGAATTAGGATTTAAACAATGGCACTAAATTCATTTCTAATCCAAAATTTATGATTATGGTATTATTGTTTAATTTTTAATAAGAAATCTACGTAAGTTTATGGAATTTGATTTTGTTGATAATCAAATGAAAAATAAGGAAAAAATTATGTGACCCACATCCATTTAGGCATAAATCCTTTTCCTTAGGTATCAAACAAACAAAGGGTTATTTATGTAAAGTAATAAATGTTCTAAACCGTTACAACAGGAGCAATCATGAACATAAATGCTTGACTTTAAGCCCATCAGTCGTTATTTGTAGGGTCGATTACTAATATTTAAAGTATTAAAGAGGCACATGAAATATTGCAACTTTGTTAGAATAAAAGGCCACTAGACATCAAATTCAAGTATGGCAAAAGTTCCCAAAGTCATAGCTTGTTTTTTTTTAAAAGTTAACTTAAGGTTCAGAGGGGCATGCTTGGAAAAACCATCTTTATTGCAAGTATGCTTGTCATTTGCTCGAAGGAAGTTAACTAGAAAAGACATTATTGACTATGCACCAACAATTAACATTGTCGGTGGGAAATGAACTAAAAGCCTCAAGTGTAGATGACTAACTTACCTTCCAAAATGCATCTTCATTCGACAGAGGTGGACGATTAATTCCATGCATGGCAAACTGAAATGAAAAGAAGGCAGAAATAGTATGAACGGTGCATGTAGTCCTTATTGAGCAACTGAAACAAGAAAATGAAAAGTTACAAACGTAGATGGCCTTGGACATTGTGCAAGCCGAAGGAGCCATCGCACACCCAACCGAATAACCTTGAAGCCAACATGAAGTTGGCTACGTGCTTACAAACACCTAAATCGCTAAAATTGAAGAACAAAGTTGAATACAACTACATGCTTACAAATACCTAACTAAACTATTAAAAACGGAATAACAAAGCTAAATTCGGCTATGTGCTTACAAGCACCCAAACTACTAAAAGCGGAAGAACAAAGCTAAATCCGATTATGTCCTTACAAACACCTAAACTGCTAAAAACAGAAGAACAAAGTCAAATCTGGCTACGTGCTAACAAATACCTAAATCACTAAAAACGAGAGAATAAAGTCGAATCCAGCTACGTGCTTATAAGCACCTAAACCATTAAAGCAGAAAAACAAAATCGAATATAGCTACATGCTTACAAACACTTAACTAAACTGCTAAGAGTGGAAGAACTAAGCCAAATACAACTACATGCTTACAAGCAGTTAACAAAACTGGTGAGACACATAAGAATTGAGTTGAATTCGACTACATGCTTACAAGCACCTAACTAAATCGTTAAAAGCAGAAGAATAAAGCCAAATCTAGTACCATGCTTACAAACACCTAACTAATCTACTAAAAGCGGAAAAACAAATCCAAAATTGGCTAAGTGCTTACAAACACCTAACTAAACTACTAAAAGCGAAAAAACAAAGTCGAAACCAGCTATGTGCTTACAAACACCTAACTAAACCTCTAAAAGAGGAAAAACAAAGTCGAAGTCAGTTACGTGCTTACAAGCACCTAACTAAGCTACTAAAAGTAGAAGAGCAAAATCGAAGTTGATTATGTGCTTACAAGCACTTAACTAAATCATTAAAAACGGATGAACAAAACTGAATGGCATGAGCCTTGGTCCCATAGCTTAAAAGTGAGGCCAAAACGACACAAATAAGAAAAGAGTTTGAAATTTGATAAAGACCAAAAATGCAAACAGATTAACTAAATGTCTTCTAGATCAAGACACAGAAGGCATCAACTTGATATCCTATTGTTTCTAAGGAAGTTTGACCTTATGGATAACTCAAAGTTGTTTACAAAGTATCCTTAGCTCAAAGTCGTCTATAAAGTTATTAATTGGCCAAAATCCATGCTTTGGCTTTGAAAAGCCCTCACAAATCAAGCAAAACACCCTCACAAATCACAACTTAGGCAAAACTATACAAAAACTCTAGCATAATATGTAGAAACCTTAGCACAATGCTGATAAAAGTAGGAAGTATTCAACGAAAGAGGAAGAAACCTAACCTAACAAAAAAAAGTAAAGGTATTCCGGCACTAATGGCGAGGTTGCAATGACACTGACAACGAACTTGCTATAATGTTGACGGTGAAAATAATAGCAACACAATCCCCAAAGGCAACCACGAAAAGAAGCTCAATCCAAAAACAAGAGACCGAAGTCAAAATGGCAAGAATGACATTTACATAGGTTAAAAAATGGGCACAATGATTGAGGCTTCTGAAAAGACATGTTGCTTGTTAATCGCCATAATCATGCATCACCTCGAACCTTGTGTCCCTTTGGTGTCAAAACAAAAATTTGAAAACTTTTCTAACAAGCAAGCAATAGTAAATTCCCTTGAACCACTCATTTACTTTCTAGACAAATCTGATTGAGAGAATTATGGGACATTATGGGGCCGACATCTGTCCAGACATAAATCTATTTCATGTCCAAGTGTCAGACGAAAATGGGCTATCTAGACAACTTCTATATTCATTGTGCAAAGTAATAAATGTTTTAAATCGTTACGACAAGAACAATCATGAACATAAACGTCTAACTTTAACCCTAGAGGTCATTATTCGCAAGGCCAATTACTAGCATTTAAAACATTAAAGAGACACATGAAACGTTGTAACTCTATCAAAATAAAAGGTCACCAAACTTCAAATTTAGGTATGAAAAAAGTTCCCTAAAAAAGCCATAACCCTTTTCTTCCAAAAGCTAACTTAAGTTTCCGAGGGGTGTGCCTGGAAAAACCATCCGACCACATCTTATTACAGATATACTCATCATTCACTGAAAGGAAGTTAGTCGGAAAAGACATTGTTGGCCATGTACCAACAAAAATGACATGTAGTTGTCGATTTTGGAGTTTTATTGATTTATTTTGAATTCATTTATATCAAAATTAAGTGATTTTATTGTTATTAGTTTTGTTGACGAGAAAGAATTTTATGAAAAAAAAATTACATCTAAATTTTATAGAGAAAGAAGAGAGAAAATAGATAATTGCAAAATATGTTTCAATCATTTTGTTTTTAATGACAATTTTGCTAGTATATGGTAGATTTATTTCTCATCCAAATTGTATAAGATTTGAGTAGTTTGATTTATTGTTAAGTAAAAAATCACATATTATTTACAAATAGATTTAGTTTGTTTTGAGTAAGAAATTGAGTTTGAGTGTTGTAAAAAAGTTCAAATTGAAAAGAAAAAGAAAAAGAAAACTTTTTTCATTAAGATAAAAGCAATTTTTCTTTTTCTTTTTTCTTTTTTCTTTTTTTTTTTTTAAAAAAGAATTCTAGATGTTACAAAAAGTAATAAATTAGAAAACAAATAATTTCAAAAATGTATTAAAACAAATTGCTTTTAAGACTTAAATATGAAATGTTACATATGAATTTTTTTATATTGACATGTGTCACCAAAAATGGTCTTTATCTAAGTGAAATTTGAGTATTTAGATATAATAAAAGTATAGATATAATTAACATTTTCCTTTTATAAAAATTATTCAAATATATTCAACCCAACAAAGGGCATTTACTCCCCAAAATATTATGACAAAGGCCATTCAAGAATTGATGACGGGGGATGATGTTATTAGAGAGAAGTCGTAATTAATTTTCCCTTTTAAAATTAGGCTTTTGCATTCATCTTCACCATCCAATTGGAGTAAAAACCAAAAAGCTATTGATGTGATGATGGATGCAAAGCTTTATTTTAAAGGGGCAAATTAGTCTTATATAATTCATTTACTTAATTAAATAGTTAAACATGTTAAAAATTATTTGAAAATTTATTGTAATTGTTTAATAAACATGTAATGTTTGGATTTAACAACCAAATTAAATGCTAAAGAATAAGTTATTTTGACATGATTAAGTAAATGGATTAAATGATAAGACGGTTGAACAACTAAATTCAAACATGACTTGTTTATTAAATACGTTATATAGGTTGACATTATTATAATACATATACTATTACACCTAATTTGAACTTGCTAAAATTTTCATGCCATTTTAGAGTTGTGTTGTTATGTTGTGTCAAAATTGTTACCCCTAAACTTCTTTAAGTATAATTTTATGCTTAAGAAGGTTTATTAAGAAATTAATTCACGACTTATGTAAAGTCAGATCAATTGTTCACTTATTGCATAAAATAAGGTTTTAATTTGTGGAGCGTTTTAACTTGAAGGAAATTTAATAAGTTATTTTCACATAAAGAATAAATGAAACATTTAAATTCTCTAATAACAAGTTATCTTTTAGGACAATTATGTTTTAAGAATAAATGAACTTGATAATGGCAAGTAACGTATTTTGTAAAATATAAAATGTGATGGACAAAATTGTCCTTATCAAATGTCATTTCATCTTTAGCTTAGTCATTTCATCTTTTGCTTAGTCAATCAATACTTTACTTTTTTTCACCTTTTTCTCTCATCTCTAGATTTCTACTTCGATCTTATGAAATCCAAGTCTCCATTATATCTACCCTACAAGTAGTCTTCAACCTTCAACTAATAATCTCATCTGTAATTAGTTTTCAAAATTTAAAAAATCCAATAATGCAAAAATGGATTATTATTTTTTAAGATAAAATTAAAAATGAAAGAAAAAAAATGATAAATTTAATTTTTTTTATCTTTAATTTGTTTTGTAAATATTTTTAAAATAAATAAAAATTAAAATATTTAATTTGAAAAACAAAAATAATAATAACTTTCATAGACTTGGCAATGATTTAAACAAATATTTTTTAAAAAATGAGGTATTAACTCATATTTTATTATTTTTTAAAATAAATTCATATAAAACAAGCCTTTATTTTTTATATAAGAATTTTTATTTTTAAGTTATAGAAATAATCATTACTAAAAAGAAAACAAATGTATTTAAAAGAAACCTTAATATTATAACATTTTTTAAATTAAGAAACGATGAAGACTTTATTGTAATTGTCCCTTTTCTCTTTTATTCCATACAAGCGAGGTACGGGGAAAGAGAAAAAGAATGCTTTCTTGAAAAGAAACCCTTATATGTCTCTTATAAAAACCCTAGCCCCTTAGTGTTTAAGGAATTTCATTATATTTTTTAGATTGTTCTTATTGTTGGGGAATCTACATTTCTAACGACACAAAGATTGCAAGAAATATTATTAAAGATTGATTATAACCAAGACGAATGCAAAGATTGTGATTCAAGCTACATCAAATTTTCTTTTCGGATTCAAAGACAATAAGGTAAAATCTAATATTTGTTAGTTTTTTGGGAATTTTTTTTTATTATTTTATAGGAGAGATCTTGTTTAATTTTCATTCGGGATTAGAGTGATAGATTTCATATCCGAATTTGAAAATTCCGAGGAGAAAAAATGTCGAGTTTTCTTAAAGTTTTCAAAATCTTATAAAAGCTTAACATTGTATTTGGTTATTAGAAAGTGTTATGAAAAGAAGAAAAAATGTTGAGTTTTTTTAAAGTTTTCAAAATCTTATAAAAGCCTAACGTTATATTTGGTTCTTAGAAAGTGTTATGAAAAGAGAAAAAAAATATTGAACAAAATGATTTTCTTATATTTAGTTATAACATAAGAAATATAAGATAAAATATAATTAAATTAATTAGACATATTAATATGTTGTAAATTTTACTCTACATAGTAGAAAATGGTTAAGTTTAAAGAGTGAGAATTGAATCTTGCTGGTAATGAACTATTTTATTTTCAGGTTATATTAAAAGTTTGATGTTATTCTACCTGTTGGAATAAGTTCTATATAATACATTTTTCAACCACTTTCCTAGTTTCACCCTTAATTGTCAATCAATCTTTTTACTTGGAGTTATTTGACTTAAAGAGATGAAATCATCCTCAATTTATAAAACCAACCCTCCACTATTTTTTTTTTATCCTAAAAAATATTCATTTGGACAAGAATATTCTCACTTTTTTCTTGTAAAAATAATATTTCTTAAATACAAATGTAAATAATCTAAATATTAAAGGGTATTTATGTCAAAAATAAATTATTCTTCAAATTTAAAAATGACAGATGTTAATTTTACAAATTTAGCATTGTTTTATCCTTTTTTAATCAATTAATATTTTTTAACAAATCCAACACCATCTCACTTTTATACTACAATAGGTCATGTATTACTACTAAATATTCAATTTATATACAAATTACAAGTTAAATGGCACTAATAAAATATTTAATTTATTTATTTCTAGAACATCATGTGGCTCCTTTCCAATTTATTTCCCTTTGAAACATTTTTCCCTAGTTTTTTCCACAATGTCACCCACTCTTTTTGAGTGTTTGAACACTTGATATTCCCAACCAATTGGCTTCCATGTTCTTGGAGCCCTTTTGGGATATGTCATCCCCCATTCCTACATATCCACACCCTCCACATCAGTCTTGCTCTTACCAAGTCAACTGACTACCACTCAAGGTCCAGACAATAGGGTAAAATCTAATATTTGTTAGTTTTTTGGGGAATTTTTTTTATTACTATTTTGTAGGAGAGATCTTGTTTGATTTTCATTTGGGATTGAAGTGATAGATTTGATATCCAAATTTGAAAATTCCGAGGAAAAATATGTTCGATATTCTTAAAGTTCTCAAAATTTTATGAAAGTTTACCATTCTATTTGTTCCTTAAAATGTGTTATAAAAAAAAATATATATTAAATAAAATAATTTTCTTATATTTAATTGTATAATAAAAAATGTTAGATAAAATATAATTAAATTAATTAGACATATGAATATGTTCTAAATTTTACTCTACATAGTAGAAAATGGTGAAGGCAAGGAATAGGAATTGAATCCATAATCTTAATTTTTATGGTAATTAGCTATCTTATTTGTAGGTTATATTAAAAGTTTGATGTTATTCTACCCCTTGGAATAAGTTCCATATAATGCCTCCTTCAATCACTTTCCTTGTTTCGTCCTTAATCGTCAATTAATCTTTTTTATTTAGTGTTATTAATCTTTTTTACTTAGTGTTATTTGATTAAAAGGGATGAAATCATCCCCAATTTATAAAACCAACACTCCACTTTTTTTTTTATCCTAAAAAATAATCATTTGGATAAGAATATTCTTAATTTTTTAAATGTAAATATAAATAATCTAAATATTAACGGGTATTTATATCAAAAATAAATTATTCTTCAAATTTAAAAATTTCATCCATTTTAATTGATTAATCCTTTTACTTAAGTAACAAATCCAACACCATCTCACTTTTATACTACAATAGGTCATGTGGTACTACTAAATATTCAATTTATAACAAATTACAAGTGATATGGCACTAATAAATGTTCAATTTAATTATTTCTAGAACTTCATGTGGCTCCTTTCCAATTTATTTCCCTTTGAAAACATTTTTCCCTAGTTTTTTCCACAATGTCACCCACTCTTTTTGAGTGTTTGACAACTTGATATTCCCAACCAACTGGCTTCCCTGTTCTTGGAGCCCTTTTGGCCCTTTGGGAGATGTCATCCCCCATTCCTACATATCCATACCCTCCTTCACATCAATCTTGATCTTACCAAGTCAACTGACTACCACTCAAGGTCCAGACAAAGATCAAAAAGAGATGGTGTCGGCCTCTCCACTCCTCTTCAGAATTCTATCCATTACTTTCAAAATTGTCAAATAAATAATTTTCATATTTTAATTTTTTTATATTTATTAAACAAGTCAATAATAATGATAGTAGTTCATTTTTAAATTTTACCAAACACCACCTAGAAAAATTGTGTTGTATTTTTTTTCATGTTGGGGGTATTATTTTTTCTTTTTTTTTCTAAAAAAAAAAAATTATTGTTAATTTTAATTTATGAAAAATATGTTAGTGTTAAGGAACATATCGGGTTTAAATCCTACAAGTTTTTAGAAAATTAATAGTTTAATATAGTATTTTCCCCTTAATTTATAATTCATATCTCTTCATGTGTGGGTCTAAGATTGCACGTGAGGGTGAGTGTTAAAAAGCTGTCATATGCATATTGACCTATCTCTCAACATATGGGTGTGAGACCTGAGGAAGGTGATAAAGAGTATGATATACAATTCTGATGGGTCCTTCACATTTTGGGTGGCCTGTCAACAAAACCGTACCTAACCCTACTGACTATTGTGTCTTTGAAAAAACCCTAGTTTCACGCTCTATTGCTCACAGAGGATTTTGTATGTTTTTCATAGACTAGGTTTGCTTGTAAACAAGATTTGACTAGGTTTCCTATTTTCTTATAGATTGATATTTATCAGGGTTTCATATTTGGTTGCAAACGAGATTTTTATCGTTCCTTGGAATGGGGACACAGAGACCCTCGGTTCAATCTATTTTTTTAATTACCCATAGACGAGATTTGTTAAAAGACACTGAAACTTACGTCTTTAAGAAGGTTCGTATTTAGATGAGATTCGTCTTTACGAGTTTTCTGTGGCCACTTCACTGGTTACCATGAAGTTGGCGTTTCATGACCAACCTTTCAAGCCTGAACAGAAGATGGTGAACCATGGCAACCCCATCCAGGGATGTCTCGAATGATGGGGAATCAATCACAATAACTAACCGGACCCTGGCGTTAGAGTGCATCTGCTCGGGCTGGATAATCGGTCATGCAGAGCCACCCAGTCCCATTAAGATAAAAAAGATACAAACGTACAGAAATAGGAGCTCACCCTCATGGTGGGCACACCTGATCATTCCCGGCTCACGATCTTTGTCAACATTCGTTGATATGACTACTCATGTTTCATGTGATTCCATGTGATTCAGGAATCACAAGCTTGTTTTACGTCCACAACTTTCTACTGATCAAACTGTAATTATTGTCCTAAGTTTGTTCACTTTTTCTGTTTGGCATTGCATGGTGCAAATATGATGAGGATCTTTTTAGTCCCTTATTCTCAATTTGTGTCTGCATTGGCATGACTTATGAAAAGCTCCAGGATGACAGTCGAAGAGTAAATCCCAGTCTCAAAAAAATCGTCCATGTGTACATGTCTGTAAAGCAATGTGCCTGGATCCTTTTGTATGGTTTGAAGACGTTCGATGCTAGTGAAATGATTCAGTGTGGCAGGACCTGAGACAGTATGTCCACAGATCAGCAATTCAAACTTTTAGCAAGACCCAAGTCCTGTAACCTGCATATAAAGTAGTCTTGTAATTTGTACTACATGAAGCCGGCCATGCCTGAGACTTGAGACACTTTCACTTTGGATCCTGTATATCAATGCTGCGTTGATGCAACTGACACTGTAGCTTTGATGTACATATCGTGAAAGAAACAATGGCAGAAGTAATTACTAAACCCAATATTGCACATTCCAACAGTAGTGCAGTAATCTCAGGGGCCAGGTCAAGAGGTGATGAAGGACAATTTTTTTTTCCCTAGAAAGTATGGTAAAGACTATAAGCTTGCTCCAAGCTTCTGATCAAACCCCAATACTGAAACCATTTGAAATCATCCACAAAATTAATAATATTTCTGCATCTTGTTTCCGTATCCCAAGTTGTTGTATCACCTGACCACATTTAAGATTGGACTTGAAAGTAGCGCCCGCAGAGAGGAATCCCCATGCCAATCTTCCAACTTAGCCTCAATTTATACCTCTTTGAGGGGTATGGAGACATCTTGTCTTTTTTTTTTTTCACCATCGAATAGGAAGTCATTTTCTTTGAGGGGTCAGCAGGAGTGGCAGTTGGCACACTTGAACCTACTTCCACCAAAACTTAACTGGTAGCTGATAAAAATTGGCTTGTCTTTCAACCTTAATATGATACACGTGGAATCATGACTTCCCATGGAAGCTTAACATACATACTCATTTCTATCTTTTTTTTAACATCTCACCTGATGATGTAAACTTCAATTCATTAATCCCATATTTCCTAACTCCTTTATCCACACCTCGAACCATTCCTTGTATCCACAGATTCCACACCTCCAACCATTCACTTCAACTGGTGTGTTCTATTCTTCCTGATATCTCCATCCACCTCTCGTCCATCTCCATTTCATAACTTCTACTAATTGGGAATTTTGGATACTTTCCAATAATAATAATAAAAAGATGGACTCCTTGAAGCATGCATATAATATGAAGACTTTGATAATTTCTTCAAGTTCACTATGGCTTCTCTAATGAGAGGGAGATACATGAAGGTATGTAATCACTTGACGCAGCTGGTGGACATGGTCTGTGACATTAAGGGGAGGTTGGGTAGAGGAGTTGAAGGAGACGAGGCTGTTGGTATTAAACAAACAAGTTATTTATCACCACAGGGCTTTGAGTGCTTTCAGACATGGCTTCTACCATGAAAGAAAGTCAATCAACCAAGAGAAAAATAATTCTCAATTATAGCATCAACAGAGGGATCCGATACCATAATTAAAGAAGGTAAACACAGAGGTGTGAACCAATGTATTCTGTCTTCCCATTTTACATTAAGGAGTCGTTGCAAATACATACAACCAAGATGTAAGCGACATAAATGGATGGTCGGCATTTAATTGGTGAGCTTGAAATATGACCATTGCATGATTACATCCATGAATTGAGTGATATCATGTTGGCAAGCATATTTCTACCTATTGTGTCCATGATGATTTTGGGTATCTTTTTTATTATTCCCATTTTGTGCATCTTCTTGTTATGTTTCTTAATATATCTCTTTTAAATATATGTGAGAATGAATATAATGAATACGGACATCTAATGTCACGCCCCAAGACCCACTCCAAGGGCGTGACGGTCATTTCACACCTCAAACCCGAAGGCTTAAAGTATAATCTGACCCAAACAATCATATTGTAACTGGATGTTACCAAGTACCAAATATCTGTTCAGAGTAGCGGAACAAAATCTAAAATCCTCAAAATTCAATTTCCAAATAACTTCCAAATACTAAATGATACAAATAAACATAATTAACAGTTAAAACAAAATCCAACATAAAATCCTAAGTCAAATCCTAATGATGACCATTCCTCAGCCTAGCCATCACTCCTCATCCGAACTAAGAGTACTTGAAAAATTTTCAACAATTGGGAATAAGCTCACAGCCCAATAAGGAATATTAATGCAGTTCATGGATCAAATATTTTCATTTCAAATAGGAGATATCATTCTTTTTTTTTTTATCAAATATCAGAGTTTCAAAAATATCAATATATTCAAAATTCAACCAACCATTTTCATATCAAATTCAAACACTTTCACATAAGATTCAATCAAATTTATTCAATTTTCATTACTCTGGTTATCAAATATCAAATGCCCAATTAGGTGGGACTTTTCAAATGGGTGGCTAGCCTCAAATTGTTCCTGGTGAAAGGAACCAAACACTACTAGTACTAGTAACCTCTAACCAAACCCCTAGAGGCTGGGGTTCAAATCAATTACATTCCCACCATGAAATGTAAAGGTCAACTATTATATCCCGTTGACAGGGCCGAATAGTCAACTATTATATCCCGTTGACAAGGGCCAAATAAACCAGAGTGATGTTTTTGTTCAAGTATTCAAATTTACACAACATAATATCTCCATATTTTGTGTATAAAACAAAATATTCCAACATAATATTTAGTGCAAAACAGTTTGATCCATGCATGGTAACAAAATATCATTTTCTTTTCCACAATTCAAATAACATATAAAATAATTTAATTTTATAAATATTGCATTAACTTCTCTTACCTCAAAAGAAGTCCTCAAAAACTTTGGAGAAAAATAATCCTGAAAATCTACTCTTCACCTAACAAATATAAGAGAAATAACCATTACTATTTATCTAAAATTACAGGTTTGTCAATCCTAAAATTTTAAGTATTCAAATTAATATTTTTAATTATGAAAGATGATTTAATCTATTCATAAATTTTTTTTTTTTCAAACATAAACTTTATCCATTATTGTCAATATAATAGTATATATACATATATGTATACATTAACTACCAAACACCATTCATCCCTCCATCCGTACACACACCCACACCCCATATATATATATATATATATATATATATATATATATATATATTTTTTTTTTTTCCATTCTCCAAGTGTGCACACGCGTCCTCTAATTTTTTTTTTTTTTTTTATCCTTAAGCCATTCTCCAATTCCACAGTGTGCACATGCGTCTTCCAATTTTATTTTATTTTTTTTTCGAAAAGCTTAAGAATTTCCAATTTCCAACAATAAATCAAAATCTTAAATTTTCACTATTTTGATATTAAAACGAAATAAAAATAAATAAAAAAATAATAAACTAACCCTAATCTAAATCGAAATCTTCACAGGAATTTCTTTTTTTCTAATAAAAAACTTAAGATCTCCCCAATTCCAATAATAAATCAGAATCTTAAATTTTCACTATTTGATATTAAAACGAATTAAAAAAAATAATCTAACCCTAATCTAGATTTGGGGTTCTCCAAAAAAATATATATTTAATGTGCTTGAAATTAACTAATGAATCTAAAATAATAATCTAGGAGTTAGAAACTTACCTATAGAGGTTTGTTCTTCAAACCTTGAAATCTAACATCAACTTCACGTTCTCTGGAAACTCTCTGCAAACAGGAATACGATTAAAAAAAAGAACAGGAAGAAGAGAATTTTCTATTTATACCTAGGGTATTATTCGTAAAATTACTTTTTCACCCCTCTTCCATTTTATTAAATTAATTAATTAATTAATTTAATATCATTATTAAGAATTTCCTAAATTACCTTTTAAAAAGAAAACTTGGGCGTTATATCCTCTCCTCCTTGACAAAAGTTTAGTCCTCTAAACTTGACATACCTGAATCTTGAAATAATCGAGGATGCTTTTCTCTCATCTCTTCTTCTAACTCCCAAGTGGCCTCTCGGATACTATAATTGCTCCACTGAACCTTTACCAACTTGACAACAGCATGTCGTAGTACCTTATCCATCACATCCACAATTTGAATGGGTACCATTTCATAGGTCAAGTCCTCAAAAATTTGAATAGGCTCCAACTCCACAACATGAGAGGGATCATAAATATACTTCCTTAGAGTCGAAACATGAAACACATTATGAACCTTAGACAAGCTTGGGGGCAAGGCTACTTTATATGCCAAAGTGCCTACTCTTTCTAATATTTCAAACGGACCCACAAAACGAGGACTAAGTTTTCCTTTTCTCCCAAATCTCATCGCAGACTTCATAGGTGAAACTTTCAAGAACACATGATCACCCACCTCAAACTCCAAATCTCGCCTACGATGATCAGCATAACTCTTATGTCTACTTTGAGTTGTTTTTAATCTTTCTTTAATCAAAGCAACTTTTTCAACAGTCAACTACACAAGTTCAGGCCCCAAAAGTTTCCTTTCTCCAACATCATTCCAACAAATAGGAGATCGACATTTTCTACCATACAATGCCTCAAAAGGTGTCATCCCAATGCTAGCTTGAAAATTATTGTTATAGGCAAACTCTACTAAAGGTAAATGATAATCCCAATTACCTTGCAGGTCCAAAATACAAGCTCTCAACAAGTCTTCCAAAACCTGAATTACCCTTTTTGATTGGCCATCAGTTTGAGGATGGAAACCAGTACTAAAACTCAACTTAGTGCCCAAAGCTTTTTGTAGACTATGCCAGAATCTAGAAGTGAAACGAGGATATCTGTCAGACACTATAGAAACCGGTACTCCATGCATTCTCACAATCTCTTTCACATAAAGAGAAGCTAAACGATCTAAAGAAAAGTTGACTTTCATAGGCAAAAAATGAGCAGACTTTGTCAACTGATCAACAATCACCCAAATAGCATTATTACCCCCTAAGGTTCTTGGCAATCCTATCACAAAATCCATGGTAATATGCTCCCACTCCACTCAGGAATAGCAAGTGGCTGCAAAGACCCTGTTGGTCGCTGATGCTTAGCCTTCACCTGTTGACACAATAAACACTGAGCCACAAATTGTGCAATATCACGCTTCATACCTGACCACCAATAGTTTTGCCTCAAATCCTTGTACATCTTTGTCTCTCCTGGGTGGATTGCAAACTTGGAACAATGAGCTTCCTCTAAAAGCTCCCTCCTTAAGTCTTCATCATTTGGGACACAAAGTCTAGTCCCAAATCTCAAGATCTCATCATCTGACAAAACAAAATCAGGCTTATTGCCCCTCTTAACTTCCTTCATAACTTGTACTAATCGGGAATCATTCTTTTGTAGGGTCTTAATTCTCCCAACTAAGTCTGGTTGTACTCTGAAATTTGCTACAAGTGCTCCTAAGCCCATAACTCGAAAGTGGACTTGTAGACTCCTCAACTCTTCAAGTAACTGCTTTTGACAACCTCTAATAGCTGCTAGAGAACCAACTGACTTCCTACTCAAGGCATCAGCTACAACATTCGCCTTTCTAGGATGATACTGAATAATACAATCATAGTCCTTAAGTAGTTCTATCCATCTTCTCTGTCTCATGTTCAACTCCTTTTGGGAAAATAGATACTTCAAACTCTTATGATTTGTGAATATCTCACAAGTTTCACCAAAAAGAAAATGTCTTCAAATCTTAAGTGCAAAAACCACAACAGCTAACTCCAAATCATGAGTAGGGTAGTTCCTTTCATAAGGCTTCAACTGTCTAGAAGCATAAGCTACAACTCTCCCATGCTGCATAAGAACACAACCCAAACCCTGATGAGAGACATCACTATACACCACAAATCCTCCTGAACCTGAAGGGATAGTCAAAATAGGAGCTGACACTAATCTATTCTTCAACTCTTGGAAGCTACATTCACAATCATCAGACCACTCAAACTTAACTCCCTTCTGTGTCAACTTAGTTAAAGGTAGGGCAATCTTAGAGAACCCTTCTATAAACCGCCTATAGTAACCAACAAGTCCCAAGAAACTTCGAATCTCAGTCACAGTACTAGGTCTTCTCCAATTAGCTACAACATCTACCTTTCCAGGGTCAACTGAGATGCCATCATTGCTTACCACATGCCCAAGGAAAGAAATTCGGTCTAACCAAAACTCACACTTCTTCAGCTTAGCATACAACTGCTTATCTCTGAGGGTCTATAATACAATACTTAAATGGCCCTCATGCTCCTCTCTACTTCTTGAGTATACCAAGATGTCATCTATAAAAACCACCACAAAATGATCTAGATAAGGCTTGAATACCCTATTCATTAAGTCCATAAAAGCAGCAGGTGCATTAGTCAAACCAAAAGGCATAACCAAAAACTCATAATGCCCGTATCTAGTTCGAAAAGTAGTCTTGGGTACATATTCACTTCTAACCCTTAACTGATGATAACCAGACCGAAGATCAATCTTAGAGAACACACAAGCACCTTGTAGCTAATCAAACAAATCATCAATCCGAGGAAGGGGATACTTGTTCCTCACTGTCACCTTATTCAACTCCCTATAGTCAATGCAAAGTCTCATTGAGCCATCTTTCTTTTTCACAAATAGAACAGGAGCTCCCCAAGGTGAAACACTGGGCCTGATAAAACCCTTGTCTAATAACTCCTGAAGCTGAATTTTCAACTCCTTAAGCTCCACAGGTGCCATCCTGTATGGGGCCTTAGACATAGGACCTGTTCCTGGTACCAGATCGATGGTGAATTCCACCTCTCGCTCTGGTGGCAAGCCAGGCAAATCCTCTGGAAAGACATCAGGATACTCCCTTACTATGGGTATGTCTTCCAACTTCAAATCACTTTCATTACTCATCACACTAGCCAAAAATCCTTGGCAACCCTTCTTGAGCAAGCTACTAGCTCGCAAGGCTGAGATCATATGTAGTGGTCTGTCCACATGCTTCCCTTCAAAACTAAACTTAGTCTGACCAGGAATACTAAACGTCACCCTTTTCTCAAAACAGTCAACAGAGGCATGGTAGGAAGCTAACCAATCCATCCCCAAAATCACATCAAAATCCTGAAGGTCAAAGAGTACTAAGTCAACTGGCATTTCCCTATAACCAATCATCACAATACAATTTCTAAGCATTCTACTGGCCACAACAGAATCTCCCACAGGAGTAGCAACAATCAAATCAAAGTCCATGCTAGCAACAGGCATACCCAACAAACCAGTAAAAGATACTGAAACAAAATAGTGTGTTGATCCAGGATCAATCAAAACTCTAGCAATTAAGGTGTGGATTCGGAGAGTACCTGTCACCACATCAGAAGTGGCCTGAGCATCTCGATGAGTCATAGCAAACACCCGTCCTTGGGCTTTGGGTTTCTGTTTATCCTCCTTATTTTCCTCTTTAGGCTTCCCAGTGATGAACTTCCTATTCTCTGGACAATCTCTGATCAAATGTCCTTGCTTCCTACAACCAAAGCAAACTCCAATCTCTCTATAGCATGGTCTACCCCCATGCTTCTTACCACAAGTAGAACAAGCCCTATCTAAATTCTGCGCTGCCTTCCCTTTATTCTGATTCCTTCCTGATGTAGATTTCGCTGTGCTTGATTACCATGAGCACCATCACTCCTATTTCGCTTCCTTTGCTGTTCCCTATACTGATGAAGCTCCTCATTATCTTTCTTTACTATAAGGGCTCTGTCAACAACCTCTAAATAGACACCAAGCTTCAGAATAGATATCTTGTTCTTCAAATAAGGCTTCAATCCATCCTGAAACTTTAATGCCTTTTCCTCATCTGTAGCAATCAACTGTGGGGAAAAACGTGATAACTCTGTAAATTTGGCCTCATACTGAGCCACAGTCATATCCTCTTGTTCCAAACGAATAAACTCTCCCACCTTCTACCGTCTAACACTGTCAGGGAAATACTTCTTGTAGAAAGCCTCCCTAACTTGTCTCCATGTTATGGGTCCCTGATCCTCTAAAAGTCTCCTAGTCATACGTCACCAATGATCTGCCTCTTTATCTAACATAAAAGCTGCATAAGAGGCTTTTTGCTCCTTAGAGCAATCTATCACACCAAAGAATTTCTCCATCTTAAGGATCCAAGCCTCTGCCTCTATGGGATCTGTAGCACCAGAAAAGTAAGGAGGACCCAATTTCTTGAAGTCATCAAAAGAGCTACCCCTAGAAGATGAAGACTGTCCCTAAACATTAGTCCCAACAGCTCGAGCTTGACGTTCAACTAAACCAGCTAGTGTCCCAAGATACCTATAGATCCCTTCTGCACTCACAGGAGGCAAACCCTCAACTGGAGGTACATCATCATTAGCCTGACTATTTTGTGAAGAAGCTGCTCTTCTTGGTGGCATGATGTCCTAAAATAATAAGGCATAACTAAATTAGTCACTAAAGAACCAATTAGAAAATTTCCAAATAAAGAAAGAATTGGAATTTATACTAAATGAAACTAAAACTTAAACAAATGCGTCACTCATCTATCCCCAATCTAAACCAATTCAAATTCCCATCAAGATCAAAACCTAGTGCTCTGATACCACTCTGTCACGCCCTAAGACCCACTCCAAGGGCGTGACGGTCATTTCACACCTCAAACCCGAAGGCTTAAAGTATAATCTGACCCAAATTTTCATATTGTAACTGTATGTTACCAATTACCAAATACCTGTTCAGAGTAGCGGAACAAAATCTAAAATCCTCAAAATTCAATTTCCAAATAACTTCCAAATACTAAATGATCCAAATGAACATAACTAATAGTTAAAACAAAATCCAACATAAAATCCTAAGTCAAATCCTAATGATGACCATTCCTCAGCCTAGCCATCACTCCTCACTCGAACTAAGAGTACCTGAAAAATTTTCAACAATTGGGAATAAGCTCACAGCCCAATAAGGAATATTAATGCAGTTCATGGATCAAATATTTTCATTTCAAATAGGAGATATCATTCTTTTTTTTCATCAAATATCAGAGTTTCAAAAATATCAATATATTCAAAATTCAACCAACCATTTTCATATCAAATTCAAACACTTTCACATAAGATTCAATCAAATCCATTCAATTTTCATTACTCTGGTTATCAAATATCAAATGCCCAATTAGGTGGGACTTTTCAAATGGGTGGCTAGCCTCAAATTGTTCATGGTGAAAGGAACCAAACACTACTAGTACTAGTAACCTCTAACCAAACCCCTAGAGGTTGGGGTCCAAATCAATTACATTCCCACCATGAAATGTAAAGGTCAACTATTATATCCCGTTGACAGGGCCGAATAGTCAACTATTATATCCCGTTGACAAGGGCCAAATAAACTAGAGTGATGTTTTTGTTCAAGTATTCAAATTTACACAACATAATATCTCCATATTTTGTGTCATAAATAAAACAAAATATTCCAACATAATATTTAGTGCAAAACAGTTTGATCCATGCATGGTAACAAAATATCATTTTCTTTTCCACAATTCAAATAACATATAAAATAATTTAATTTTATAAATATTGCATTAACTTCTCTTACCTCAAAAGAAGTCCTCAAAAACTTTAGAGAAAAATAATCCTGAAAATCTACTCTTCACCTAACAAATATAAGAGAAATAATCATTACTATTTATCTAAAATTACAGGTTTGTCAATCCTAAAATTTTAAGCATTCAAATTAATCTTTTTAATTATGAAAGACAATTTAATCTATTCATAATTTTTTTTTTTCAAACATAAACTTTATCCATTATTGTCAATATAATAATATATATACATATATATACATTAACTACCAAACACCATTCATCCCTCCCGTACACACACCCACACCCCATATATATATATATTTCCATTCTCCAAGTGTGCACACGCGTACTCTAATTTTTTTTTTTTTTTTTATCCTTAAGCCATTCTCCAATTCCACAGTGTGCACATGCGTCTTCCAATTTTATTTTATTTTATTTTAAAAGCTTAAGAATTTCCAATTTCCAACAATAAATCAAAATCTTAAATTTTCACTATTTTGATATTAAAACGAAATAAAAATAAAAAAAATAATAATAAACTAACCTTAATCTAAATCGAAATCTTCACAGGAATTTTTTTTTTTCTAATAAAAAACTTAAGATCTCCCCAATTCCAATAATAAATCAAAATCTTAAATTTTCACTATTTGATATTAAAACAAATTAAAAAAAATAATCTAACCCTAATCTAGATTTGGGGTTCTCCAAAAAAAATATATCTAATATGCTTGAAATTAATTAATGAATCTAAAATAATAATCTAAGAGTTAGAAACTTACCTATAGAGGTTTGTTCTTCAAACCTTGAAATCTGACCTCAACTTCACGTTCTCTGGAAACTCTCTACGAACAGGAATACGATTCAAAAAAAGAACAGGAAGAAGAGAATTTTCTATTTATACCTAGGGTATTATTCGTAAAATTACTTTTTCACCCCTCTTCCATTTTATTAAATTAATTAATTAATTAATTTAATATCATTATTAAGAATTTCCTAAATTACCCTTTAAAAAGAAAATTTGGGCGTTACATCTAAGTTATCTTAAAACACAATGATGACATCCTTTAATAAAGACTTACATAAAATATCAATAAGTTAAGAATAAGTGGGAGGATAGCAAGTGGGATGGTCGAACTTGATGTGTTTAGAACAAACATGCAACATATGTAAAGCATTGATACTAGTCTACCTAGAATTATTATACTACAATTTTTATTTTTTTTACTTTGACCATTGTAATGCTTAGTGGGGGATGAAGCCTCTTCCCCTTGAATTGAAATATCCTCTACCCTCTTGTCAATTTTGATCATGATCACATTATTGAAATAAAGTTTCTACATTCTCATGAAATATTTTCTTCTCTTTTTTGAATAATAAGTGGTTTTTCATGTCCTTATAAAACCAGTATGGACTAATTTTAAAAGATAAGTTGGTTTAACTAGTATATATAATAAGTAAAAAAGAAAAAATCATAATTTTGTCATAAGCCATGAATGAATTTGAAAACTGACTTTTTAATGAAGGCAAGATTCTCACATATGTTTTTTAAGTTTCTTAAATTCATCAAAAGATCATGATCTTTCTGGATATTAAGATCATGTTTTTTTTTTGGATTTGAAGAAAAGACATGGTTTGTGAGGCAATTTAAGCCTTTTGTAACTTTTAACCACTATCATTTGGATGATCATCATTTGGGTTGGTGAAAACCTAAGTTTGAACCTCCTTCCCCACATGAAGAGTTTGATAATTTAACAATGAAAATATTTTATTCTATCATTTCTTATAAAAACTTTATACAAGAATATATAGTTGATATTTGATAGCCCTTGATTTATGAAATTAATTAATTCGATCAACTTTTTATTTATTATATACTTGATTTTAGGTATGTCCTTGATTATTATTTTTTTTCTTCTTCAAAATTTAGTTTTTTCAGGGGCAAATGTTGGCTCGCAGGTGGTAGGAGTGTCCAATTGTCCCCACAATTATCATTAAAATCGATTAATTACCACATGTCCCGTATTGTTTTAGGCATTAAGGTTTCTGCTTTTTGTTTCCAATGTCCTAAATTTGGAGTGACCATACGTGGTAGGAAAATTCAAAACCCTAATAATTGCATAATAAAATCTGCAAATGACAGAAATTAACCAATGGGAAGGAAATCATGTTGTATTAGATAGAAGGAAGAGGAAAATGAAGCGTGCATGATATTGTAATATGGTGATGGTGGGATTGTGACGAAATACAGAGATATGTCATATGGTTACGTCATGATAAAATTTCTATAAGCCATAAGCCATTTGTTGAGGTTGCATGCCAAAGAGAGATTAATAAAAAAGAAATATGGAAAAAGCAACCTATTCTTTCATCAGTATCTATAATTAAGGTGGACTAGTGGAGGAGAAACCCAGGTGCAAGAGGCGCATTGGGAGGACCAAAGTAAATGGGCATCTCATGATTAACATAAGGTATGAAGTCAAGAAACTAACAGTACTTGCTCATGCCCAGCTTGCCCTTCATGATAAATGACAGCCGTGAGAATTTCAAAAGCACTTATTGGTAGAAGTTTTTTAAAATTGTGGATGACTTCATCGGCTCATGGAGTTTGCTATATATACATATAGGAGAGAGGCTTACTCATCCATCAAATGAAGCCTCCATCTTGTGTTGGACTCTGTGGTGGCAGGGAAATGAAAGGAGGGAAAGTGGGGAGCTCTGTCGCAGGGGAAATGATACCTGGTGCTTTTATGCAGCTGTGGGTCTCATTTCCCATGCACAGAACTCTCCTCACTCCTTCCTCTATAAATATACACACACACAGACATACGCATAAAGATACGTGTGGTATATACAATGATTGTCCTAATTATAGCTGTTCCTTGTCAAATGGCTAAATCTTTTTGTTTGTCTTAATTTCCAGGTTCTTTGGTGGGCTGATGATTTCAGGTTGTGAACCCAGATCACGAATCCTTTAAGGGAGAGTCTCTTGAAGTCTGGCTATGGGAGGTTAGGACTGTAGAGGTGCTTGTGCTTGCTTCAATTGGGGTTTTGGCAGCCCGCCCTTTTCTTCTTCAACCATATTTAGTTAAGATTTTGATATTTTGATATTTAATTACTTCTATCATGTAAACAAAAATAAGAAAAATAATAGAAGTCAACTTGTAAACTTCCCATTAAAAATTCCATGTGTGATCAAGTTGGATTTTTATTGAATTGACCAATAATGAAAGAAAGTTGTTGTTCGAGTTCTTGAAGAGGTTCGATTATAAATGACTTCGACTTAATTTGGAGTAAACTTAGTTTAGTTTTATGTTTTGATTTATATTGAGTCTTGCCTTGATTTAGGGGTTAACATAATTTTGATATTGGTATAAGTTTTAAGTCTTAGAGCCACTTGGACATTGACATGACTTTGAGTTCTGATTCGTTGGAGTTGGATTTGGGTGGGAGCCTAAGTGGATGGACCTGTCTCGACTCAATAAATGGGAAAAATAGAGCAATTTTAGAAAATTTTAAAACTATCGAAAAATTGTCATTATTAAAAAAAAATTTGAAGAGTTTTTTTTTTTTCTCCGTATGAGAATTCTCTTTTCCTAGTAAACAGATACATAATATGTTTTCTCCTCTCTCTCTCAAATCGAAAGTGAAGAATCGGTTTTTTATTTTATTTGAAAATAAAAGAAAGAATAAAATTAAAATTTATCTAAAGAAACAAAAAACCATTTTCCTTACAGTTATTATGTTTTTTTCCGTAAAAACGAAAATCAAGGCTTTTGTATTGTGAGAAAAAAAAAGTTCTTATATTCGTAGTTTCATTTATAACTTAACGCGAGAAAATCAATCAGTAAAACAACCAATAAGAATTCTCAGATATTTTAAAAAGTACCTCGAAAATCTTATTTTTCATAGAAAAAAAAAAGAAATCTTTTATATATGATATTTATTAAAAAAAACATTGTTAATCATTATTAAATTACACATGGTTCTAAAGCTTTTCCACCATGGTGGAAGGATATGATTAATGGAAAAATGCATGGAGGGTGCTTTCGGTCAACAGTGAAGACACAATGCTTCACATCATAGGGAATTTCAAATACATCCACCCCACCAAAAGAAAGAGAAAAATGAAATTCAACAGCACGGTAGGAAAGCAGCTAACCACACTCAAATATATGCGAGACTGAACTCAATATTGGGCCAAGCAGGACATGATGGAGGTTGTCTTCTCTGCGAGCTCCACGTATGGTGGCTTACGGTCTCCTCGGTTTAATTCAACTACATTCTCAAACCTTATTGGGAGATGAGAAATAAAATTGAATATTTTATTTTTATTTTTATTTTTTAATAAAAATAAATTTTGATTATTTTAATATATATATATATATATATATATATATCTAATAATATAAAATGATCATTTGTTTTTATTTTAATATTTAATAATAAAAAATGAGAATATAAAAATAAATAAATTGATATGTATGAACAATATTACACATAATTTAAAATATTTTTTTTTATTTTAAAAGAACACCTTTTGCAAGGGTTTATTAGTTAAATAATAAGAATTTTAAAAATATTATTATTTAATAAATAAAAATTATCCATAAGAAATCACACAAATCTAATAAAAATAAATATAATACCTTCTTTATTATTTTTTGTATTAAAGAAATTAAAATATCTCATATTAGATATTAATTCAAATCTCACTTATAAATAAAATTTTATTTTAAGTGGAATAATTTTTTATTCTATTTTTAAAATCATTTAAATACGAGATCGGATAATACAACAAATAAAATATATATTTTTCATTATCATTTAAATAATATATATATATAATAATCAAGAATCTAGAAATTATTTTAGAAAAATCTTAATAAAACCAAAACCTTTCGTTGATGTATCTTTTGATAGGTGAAAAAGATATGCCAAAATATTTTTATCGACCACATTGGAAAGGGGGAGGAGAGAGAGTGAAGAGAAGTAAACGAAGAAGAAGAACTAAGGAAGACGGCTAGTTAGGGTTTTAAATTTTTTTGACCCTTTTGCTCTCGATTATGCAGAAAGTGCATGTCTTTTTATAAAAAAAAAACAAAAAATAACTTCACCTTTCAAAATATGCACATTATATGCAATTATAAAGGATGGAGGATACATTAGTCGATTTTAAAATCAAATGGGTAATGTATAAAACACGCTATAGGTTAAGGGATAAAGAGTAACAAATCATAAATTAAATACATTTATTAATTTAATTATAGATTTATATTAATATAAATTAAATTATATACTTTTTAAAATTTAGATAATGAAAGGTGTGATTATATTGATGAGTGATGAAGGGATTTTAGACTGATCACATGTCTTTGATGATTAGAAAACCAGTGAAGTCCTCCAAGTAGAAGAAGAAGAAGATGGCTACCTTTTCTGAGTCAAGTCCTACAGGATATTTATGAATGACGAATGGATTAATGTAAAGTCCTCCAAGTAGAAGAAGAAGAAGAAGATGGCTACCTTTTCTGAGTCAAGTCCTACAGGATATTTATGAATGACGAATGGATTTAATGTAAAGTCCTCCAAGTAGAAGAAGAAGAAGAAGAAGATGACTACCTTTTCTGAGTCAAGTCCTACAGGATATTTATGAATGACGAATGGATTTAATGTAAATGTGAAAAAGGTGGCGCCATCCATCTTTGAACCCTCCAAAACGTGGTGAATGGGTTGACCAAGGCAGCTTCTCAAGTCTAGCTTTACAATTAAACTCATTTTTATTATCGAGTAAATAAATAAATTAATATATAAATAAACAGATCAAAATATACTCGGTACAAATAAATTATATGTATACAAAATAATCGGACTTGAGTTACACACGTGACTCATGTCTGTTGATGTCTTGCGTCCCAGGGATCTACGTTGCTGCCAAGTGGATGCATGCTTTCAACCAAGATTGAATTCCGGTTCAGTCGATCCTGCAAAAGATGTTCGGACACACCCTCCGATGATTTTGTTAGCCATGGCTCCAGAGATTAAGTTGTAAGCCTTTTTTCAGGGATAACAAACTTACCTTCTTCCTTGTGTGAAGACCCTTTTATATAGTGTCAGAAGCTCTGCCTCCCTCTTTAATGGTGGGAAGACTTTTTGGCTCGTTATGATGTCCTCGAGGTGGTGGCAGGGTCATCATCACCCTGCAGGCGGTTGTCAGAGATCGTGTGGGGCGACTTGCCATCGCTCCTGTCCTTTCGCTCTGCAGGTGGCGGAACGTGGGCTATGGCAGGCTATCGGGGATGACTCAGCAAGGCTTGCTCGCTACAGTCAATGATCCGAACAATAAGTCCGGATAGGATAGAGCATCGTCCGGGTATGATATTTGAGAGTGTCGTGTGCCCTCCCGGGGGACCCGGATAGGGGTGCTCGCCACGTGTCCTCTTGGGGAGTACGGATAGAGTTACTTCGGATAGCGATGCACACCACGTGTCATCGTGGGAGGGGTCCCTACAATGTCTATTGGCTTGTTTTGCATAGCATTTTGTTGTGATGTGTTAGAATTAAAAATTTATGATAATTTATCACATTTATATATCAAAAACAAATAAATGATTTAAATAAAAATAAAAATAATAAACCATATCCGATATTATCGGATTCATAGTGTATTTTTTATAAATATTGAAAAAATAAATGAATCATTTTGGTTGAAAAACGTCTCCGACACTTTTTTGTTTTTAAAGTTATTTAATTAAAAGGGTCCTTAAAAATCTAATATTTGAAATTTAATTTTGATATTATTTGAACAAAAATACCCTTATTATTTTTTTATTTAAAATAATAAATGACATTTATGTTATAAATGAGTTACCTTTCAAATAAAAATCCGGGAAAAATTACATTTATAAATTTGTGATAATTTTATCCCTTTAACCAATTATTAATTTATTTTTCTATTTGTTAGAGAACTCCTTTGAAGGGGAAGGGAAGAAACCAAATAAGTGGTTCGTCAGCCGCATTTTGAACAGCAGTTTGATTCCTTTTCCATCTTAATTTGACCACGTGTTCTTGTGTCTCCATGTCCGAACCATCACTATAAATGTGATGCAAGCAAGGGGATGGCAAAAGGAAATGGTTAATTTAGGACTGTTGTCGCAGGAGAGATGACACTTGCTCCAGCAAATTGATTTTTCGGACAAAGCAAGTGTCACCTCCCGCGACACCAGACCTTGCAATTAACTTATACACGCGCTATCATTTACTTGGGTTGCTATGAGATGATCAATCAACAGTCGTCATGTAGCTACATGATCATGCAAATCTCATTACTTTATACTTCGATAATCGTTTCGTTTTTTTTTTTTTATCTATTATTTATTTATTTATTTATTTGTTGTGCATATTCAAGTTTTGTTGATCTTTACGTTTCCTTTTAGAATTTCTATTGATATATATTTTTTTTATTTGTTTATAGGAAAAGAGGTGTAACTTTGATTTACATATTGAATTTTACAAGATAATCCAATCTTTAATCTTACATCTTTTGAAAGATGAAAAGTTTGTAATGACTATGTGACGCCCAAGCTTAATTTAAGAGTAAAACCGTAATTTAGAAATTAATTAATTTAATAAAGGTAAAAAAGTCTTTTCGTATTTAAAATTCCTAAATATAAATTAAATTTTTTTTTTTATCTTCTCTTTTTAGAAAATCCTTTTACACAATGATAAAAGAGATATTAGGGCATATGACTAAAAATTTGAAGGCTTACGATTAAAGATCAATTTTTTTCAGGTAAGATTTTAATCCTTAAATTAGTATTTTATATTCTTAATAGTAATTGTTTTAATAAAAAAAATAATTTAGTTTAAGTATACAAAAGAAATAAATGGTTAAAATAAGATTTGGGAGAAATATGAGTTTATATAAATTTGGAAATTCATTAAATTATATTATTATTATTTAAGAAGTTGAAAATAATATTGGGTGGTAATAATATCAACATGAGAAATTAATTAGGATCCCCAATATTAAATAAAATATTTTTTAGGATTGTCAAATTTATATATTTAGATAAATAACAATATTAATAATTGTGTATGATATTATATTAGGCGAGGAGTATATTCTTCAAGCTAAATTCTTCAAAAATTTTGAGTACTTTTTTGAGGTAAGGGAAATTAATGTAGATTTTGTAAAAGGAAATAATTTTTTTTATTGTATTTTGAAATGTGTAAAAATATTATTTATATTTTTATGTATGGATCGAATATGTGTTTTGTATGAAAAATATTTTTGAGCTCATTCCCTTTTGTTGATAATTTTTCATGTATTATTAGTTCGGACGATGAGTGATAGCTAAGTTGAAGAATTTCTTTGTTAGAATTTTGATTCAAACTTTATTTTGGACATTGTTTAGATATTAAAATTTCAATTTCTGTTTGAATGATTTGAGTTTATAGTTATTTGGACAATAATACTTGATTGATATATTGGTTTAAAAGTTGAGATTTAAATATTTTAAAATTTTTGTCTTATTACTCTAACAAGAATTTGGTAATTGGTAATTCTCAGTTACAAGATGAATGTTTATGTCATTTCCACTTTGAACCTTCAATCTTGAGGTGTGAAACGACCATCATGCCCGTAGAGTGGGTTTTGGGCCGTGACAAACTCAGTCCTTGCATGTTTAAAGTATGTCTACATTGTTAAAAAAAATCCAATAAATATAACAAATCAATAACTTTTTCCTCTATCTAATGTGAAATATCACAATTACTCCTTTTATACAAATATAACTTTTTCGTTATGTCCAAGGATTACATGCCAAAATAGATATATGGAAGAACCGACAAACGTTAGGGATAGGAATTGATTTTAATATCATTTATGATGACTCTTTCACTTCAAAATTTTAAACACATCTATACATTTTAGGGAAGTCAATCCCCATGTTGGTATAAACTTTGTCTATTTAGTCCCATGAGAAGTATTTATTTGTGACCTCATAATCATTGAAATACAATGAAGATGTTGTGTTTCCAAAGGGAAGTATGGACTATTTTTTTTTTTTGAAGAGTTTTGAAATCTTTCAAAGTCAATCCAAAATGAGTTATGGATAGTATCAAATAAATGGTAACAAGATACAGGGGTATAATGGTTTACAGAACCTCTAAGGTGCTGATAAGACAGAGCCGCAAGACTGAGGTGTGGGGGCACGTAGTCTTCTTTCCATCAGACCTTTTAGGGGAGAGTACTTTTCACTTTAAGGGGGTGCATTCACTGTGTAATGTTAAAAGCAAAGGCAATGATTTGAAAATGTGCCCCAGGATTCTAGCCTCACATTCCTCGTGGGATACTTTGGGGTGTTGAGCCATTCTTTTTTTTGCTAAAAATATGGGGGTGGAACCCTCTCATCTTTAATCCAAGGTGTGTGGCTACTGTTAATTGGTCCAGTCGGTCTAGACAATGGATGATGATGCAGACTCTTTAATCAGCTTTTTTGTATTCTTTTTTTTTTTCTTTTACTTTTACTTTTTTTATTTTCAAGCATTCTTCCAGCAAGACCGAAGGCCAAATTGGTCCATGGCGCTAATGATTGAGGTCTCCATGTTCAGATGCCCAAGTCAGTAGTAAATAAACTACTTAAGAAAGAAAATATTCAGCCCCCTCTGTGTGTGTTTGTTCATGTTAAACCCAAGTTCAATTAAGTATCATAATATTAAAAAATATCATGATATTTTCATCCCGGGTCACATCCAACATCCACTTGAAATGTTGGCGCAAGACTGAATAGGTAGGGAGAGAGAGAGAGAGAGAGAGAGAGAGAGAGAGAGAGAGAGAGAGGGAGGGAGGGAGGGAGGGAGGGAGGGAGAGAGGGTGAGGGCTGGTGTCCCAGGAGAGATGGCACCTGCTTTGAGCTGTGATTGATTAAGCAGGTTTCATCTCCCTGAGACATCAGATGCTGCTACTTCTAATCTTCCAGACACCAGTCTTTCTTCAAAAACACATGCAAAGGCTGCTTCTATGCATCCTTATGGAAAAACTTATAATATTTATCGATTATTTGAAGAGATCTTAGAGCAATAAGGGAGGGAGGGAGGGAGAGGGCTGGTGTCCCAGGAGAGATGGCACCTGCTTTGAGCTGTGATTGATCAAGCAGGTTTCATCTCCCTGAGACATCAGATGCTGCTACTTCTAATCTTCCAGACACCAGTCTTTCTTCAAAAACACATGCAAAGGCTGCTTCCATGCATCCTTATGGAAAAGCTTATAATATTTATTGATTATTTGAAGAGATATTAGAGCAATATCTCCAGTTTCAGATTCTCTCGTCTGAAAGGGAAAATTTTTCCTGCTGGTAAAATACTTGAATTCTGCAGTAGTAGTATTTGTATTCTTTCTGGTGGGAGAATAGGAATTCTAACCAGGATGCATGTAAATATCATATTGTAAGATGTGTGGGGAAGTTGGTTGCTTTTGCAGGTGAAAAAGTTGAGTGCAAGTACATGTGGAAGATCCACTGGCTTCAGACTGAAACAAGTGAGTTTTTGGAATATACATTCGGATGATTACATTATGATATGTGGATTTTTTTTGTTTTTTTTTTCCCTTCATTTTCCATAAATCAAACCTTGCAAATCTTAGGAGAGTACTCCTCAAAGACTTGAGAATTTTTTGAGGTGAAGATGCAATTTGCAAGAGAAACCCTAGGAGGCAACCTCAGATTCTGTGGTATAAATTCTCTCTCCTCTAATCTTCTTTCAATCATTTTGATAAGAAAATATCAAATTTTTAGTAAGTGACTTGTAATAAAATTTTAATTACAGTTAGTCACACCCTATGAGGCTTAGCGTCACCGTTGGTTTTAAATTTCATCGGTTAATATCCCTTATGTAATAAACACATTATGTTATGTGTACATCTTCGATTTTATAATTTTATATCCAAATCTCATCCATATTCATCTGAACCATCATCTAACAACCTAAGTTTTATTATAAATATTCAATGTTTAGTAAGGGAGTTTGATAGAAATATTTTTCTTTGGTCAAAGTACCAAAAGTTGAATTAATTTGTAATTTCCTACATATCAATTTTGAAGAGAATCTCTCCTTGTGGAATAACAAGGGGTCCCCTCCAGCCTTTTGCTTTTATCAATAACAAATAAGCAATAGGGATAGAGAAATTATCATTAATGTCTATGAACAAGGGAACATTTCTTGAGCTTTCCTCATCATAACAACTGGGAAGTTTGCACTTATCCCTAATAAAGTCCTCCCTCCAAGGACCGTACCTCCATATTCATTCCAATAATAGATTCATTCTAAATGGATCACAGATTCTTTTTACTGTTGCCATGTGCATTTTGTACTAACCATTGATGTTCTGTTCTGTTTCACTGGTTGGATTGAGGGGCTTCTGTGGTGTGGATTATTAAAGTGGAAGCAATTCATATGTGTCAATGATGACTGTTTTTTCGTTTGAAATGAAAGGTAAAAGCTTACTGGATGATGGCATTTGTAGAGGTTGAGCAGGCAGAGGTTTCAATCCTCTGCATTGATTGAAAAAAGTGAAGGGTATTGAGTTGTGGTCCTTCCAAGTCCTTGAAGCATGTAATCCTCAATGGGTGAAGATGTCATCTTAATATTTCTTAGATGCTACATATTTGCACAGAAGCAGTCATTATAGTTAGTGTTGTGCAGAAGGAAGCTCTAATTCGAGGTTTTAAATGATTCAACCAATCATGTCTACGTCCACGGATGATATCTCTTCCTATATAGGTTTTACATGTCCATCTTTATCTCACCACTTTCTCCTCTCATGACTCATGATATTTATATAACATTCCTAACAAGGATAATAATCGCCTGTGGGTTCCTTCAATTGGGTTAACTGCATCTTCTCACAAGAAAATACCAACATATAAAATACACGATACAATAAATTTTCATATCAATTAGAGATCTGAGACACTTTCAAACAGTTACACACCAAGAAGTTGATGAAATAAACAAAAAAAATCCTGCTATCTTTGTTTCTTATTTAACTCGTAAAGTTTTATGGATTTGGTCATTCTATACTCCACCTCTTCAAAAAGAATGGCTATGCTGTTTGAAACCCTGATCCCTAACTTATGCTGACCAAGTATCAGGACATGCCTCATGCTGCTTCAGAAATTTTGATTAATGTTAGTGTATGTATTGAAGGTTTGTAATATATTTCCATTTTAAATGAAGACGTTGATGTTCCTGCTAGTGTTCCACAACCTATTGAACAACTTATATGAGTCTTGGCATTGAATTGTTAAGAATTTTAACCATGCCAGAGAGTTTACCATGTACAGAAGCCAAAATTTCAAATGCAATTGATACATCATTTGATCAGTTCCCAAAATCGAAAGAATGAGAAGGGAGTTCCATGTTACAAGAAGCTCATGTAATTAACACAAAACCCTCATTCTATGTAGTAGACATTACAACATGCTAGACAGAAAACAGCACAAGAAACGACAGAGATGGGAATAGTAGCAAAAAAATCTTATATGGGTGATTCAACCAACTTACCTGTGAAGAAGGTGAGGATGGGGCAGGACTTGGGCTTGCAGTAGCAGTTGCATTTTCTTTTGAGCAAGTGTAATTGCAGCGACTTGGACGAACAACTCTATATACACCACTGCTTGTTAGGAGAAAAATATCCTTATTGTTGTCCTCCCCAAATGAGAAAATGTAACCCAAAGCCGGAAGAGAAGATCCTGGCACAGAACTGCATTGTATAGGAGAGTCATGAGCACAACTGAAAGGAATCTGGCTCATGGTGAAGTTCCCACTATTTTCAGGGTTTTCAGTGCCAGCCCATATGGCATGGGCATATAAATCTCCAAACAAGTACCTGAAAATCCACTAGCATGTTAGTAATAGTTGATGTTTTTTCTAAGATGAATGTTTGCTGTCCATGAGAAAGCCTACACTTTTGAGGGCCATGTGTTAAGAGAGAATGCTTTTACATTGAAAAATGGGAATTTCTTTCCTTCAGATTGTCAAACCAGTCCTCACAAAATCATTACTCATACTCTTCAAATTCTTCTCCCCACCACCCCCACACCCCCACAAAAAAAAAAAAAAAAAAGAAGGAAGGGAAAAGGAAAACACACACACATACATGCACACAATCAAGCGCTGAGGTGCCACCATACTAAAAGGACAAAAAGCTTACTCACCTTCCGTGCATGCATGGATCAGTCATTGATCGATAGAAATAGCCCCCAGTGATAGACGCTGATCCTTCATTCACGTTTACATCATGATAGTAACCCATCACCGGAAAAATTGCATTTATGGAATTTGCAGATGTATTTCCTCCAGGTGATTCTCGAGGAGTGTATAGATTGGGGCCCTCATAAACACGCCAGCCATAGTTTCCATCCTTGGTGATGATATCTACTTCCTCATATTCATCCTGCAGGATAGTAATGATATATGAGTTGAAGTGTTTGAGTATGTTCTAAATTCAGAAACTAATGGCATGAAGATCAGTTTCCATCTTAGACTTCCCATGGAATCAAAGCCAGTCCATTGTGCAGCATATATAATATAGGCATCACCATAAAAATGAGATGATTATTGAACTCCTTTTCTAAACAAGTCCCAATCTTATAAGAGATATGGACTTAGAATCCTATGTAAAACTCGAAGGGATAATTCAATTTACATGGGATGACCAAACATGCATCACAGGATGCAAGGGCATGCTAATTACAAAGAACCATGTAATTCCATTTGAACCCAAAGGCAAAAAAGAATTCAAAGTTTACTTATGATGGTTTTGCACCTCTGTGAACCAGATCTTTACCAGCAAAAATAATCTTCAAAATTGCAGGATGAAAGAAAACTAATGACCAAAAAAAGGCATTTCAAATATTGGAAAATAGTTTCATACTCTTAGTTTATCATGTCACACTTTTAGCTTGAAACGTTATTTTGACATTTTCACACTACCTACAATGAAAGAGATCTGCAGTGAAAACCCAAGAGAACTTCCAAGAGCCAAAATTGTCCAAAACAACATTGAAAACTCTATGTATATTCTTTTGGATGCTAAATAGAATCTAATATCATCAAAATAGTGGTGGGTAGAAGGTCAAGAAAGGGACTTTTTTAGCCTTTTAATAGCTTGTCGTTAGGTGCCCCAGTGTCCTGCCTTTGTATTATTTCCCCATAAAAAATTTAGAAATTTCCTGGTGATAATAGTTCAAAGTAAAAGAATAGCATCTTGGTGAAACAACTGAGCATATCTGCTACATAATCTATTCAGGAAAATTATCACTTGACAATGGAGATCTAACAATGGACGACAGGTGCAAGTCCATGGGTTCTCTGTGACACATAGAAAGGACAGAAACCCTGTTTCTTAGAGTTCACCAAGGATGAAATGATATTGGGAAGAGCAAACATTGCCTTAAAAAGAGGTCCTAGAGAAATTAATCAGGTCAATATTTTAGTATAGTAATGATAAAATAACTAGCCAATGAAGAAAAAAATTAGAAGAGAATGATCTGAAACCTGTCCAGCATCTGCACACATAAAGTAAGAAGGCCTCTCCGAGTCAAAACTGCAACGCCAAGGATTTCTTAATCCCATGGCCCATATTTCTGGAAGTAATCCCTCATCTTCGGTGAATGGATTATCCTTTGGAATAGAGTAGTTTCCCCATAGGCTAAGATTACTTATTTCTGCTGCACCTGGAAACATGTGACAAGTTCCATGTATGACAAAAGAAAAGTAACCATGTAAAAGAACTGAACTGAGCAAGTAGACTCTACTTTTTGATAGTACATGATTCACTGAATGTAAGGAGAAAAAGGTCAGTTTCCATATTCATCATTTTTTTTATTCCATTATTTAGATTTCCAAGTAGTTTTATTTCTTTCACTGAAAGCTTGAAAGAATACAATATTTTAGTTGTTCGGCATCAGCGAATAATGTTGATTTGGACAAGAAGGCATCAAGATAAGTTCTCACCAGGAAAAGATGAGCAGTAGGAATCATCCCAGAGGATTTACACTTCTACCTATATTAGTTAGTTACTACTGAACATATTAAGTGAGAAAAAGGAAATGTTGGAAGGGACAAGGAGACTAGGGGTTGGCTAAACAGTGTGGTGGCTCATAACCCATGGACCCTAATTGTTTTCTATCTTTGGTGTTCCTTGCATGCTTGCCTTATTCAGAAAAGGCGTCCTTGGCTTACTGAAAATGCAGTTTGGTGAGAAAAGAAGGGAAGTGTGGGCATTTGGAAGGAGCAAAATTGTAGAATATTTGAAGATTGGAGATGCTGGAGTAAAATCACACATATTCCTCAAATCTTTGTTTTCTTAGTCCAGGAATTCTCTTGGAGGGAGTCATCATTTCCAGACTTCATTGATATGGCGGGGCAGGCCTACAGCCCGCTGTTTTGGCCCTTGGTCTGGCCCTTTGTCCATTTTTCTTCTTTTGCTTAGTTCATTGTGCCATGTATACTTCCAGTGTATCAAGATGACACTTCCTTTCTTTTACCATTTTTGTAATCTATGTTCTGTTTGCATATAATAAATACAAAAGAAATTACAGAAAGAATTCCTGACTTGCTGGGTTAGCTAGAACAAAGTGTTTCCCTGTGATTACCACACTATCATAAATTCACAGGAGACCACAGGTGAATGAATAACTTCAATTTATTTTGATAGGCAGATAACACAATTGGGATTATGGGCCTTCTGTATGATGGAACCAAACTATATCTGTGCTATATAGGCTCCAGTAAGAACTTTTCCAGTGAAACGATATTTTTAAGGCTGGGATGTGGAGAACTGGAAAAGTAAACCACTAGTAACCAAACTGTAGCTGGGTTATATGTTCTCCATGCAGAACTTCTTACTAAGGGTGAGGCATGGTGATATTGGAAACTATATCCTAGAAATGTTATTGCAAAGCCTCTATTCCCTGTGTGCTTGCAGTAAAGGAACATAAATTTTTTTAAATAACTTTCTATACTCCTTCAAAATGCATTTGCTAACACAGGGGTGAAACAGCTTCATCCAACAGCAAATGACCCCTTCTCTTAGAGATGTCATTTTCACCAAAACAAACATATCCTAAGTGGTGTACAGTCCCAAGAATCAGGTTAAATTGTGAATCCAGGATTGTGAGAATTCACTAGAAGGATTATGACAGCCTCGAAATTTATTAAGTTCAAATAAGGGTTTCTCCAAGAAAAGGCTTCCTCATCTAAACATTTTTAGCCAGACAATAATATTATCAATACCCACTAATATAGAGAAGATAGAACAGATATAATGAAGGACAGGAATGGAGCAAAAGGACTTTCAAGAAAAAGCCAGTAAGGTCCCTTCAAAACATAAATGCCAGAAGTGCCTGCGGATAGAATCAAGAGAATTGAAATGGGAAAATTTTCCTCTTACCTATACCTCTGGAAACAAGACAAGAATCAACTCGAATGAAAATGGAAAACTGCACCAAGGAATCATACAAGTGTAAAATTTCTTTCGGTGGTTTGGCAGAAGCGAGTGAAACGCTGCAAAAATTATTGGAACAACTAATGATTTCTTGCTGCAGATTTCACCAGAATAAATTGATTACAAACCAAAGTAAATCATCACTGTGAAGAGGTTTTCATAAGATCTCTTAATGCTTTAAATAGAACCAAAATAATGGCAGGGTATTCTTCTACTCAGATCAGCAAGCAAATAGCAATGTAAATGACAGGTTAAAACATCAATTAAAAACATAGATGAGAAACAGAGACTGAAAAAATGCCTTCAAACAAATATGCAATACCCAATCTATTGTTTTAATAATGAAGATAAAGAATAATATATGTATGTAACCATTCCCATCTTGGTACTCACTTGATATGATATCGATGTCAAGCCTCATAATCTTTCCAAGAACTGATTTCTTGTTTTGGGCAAAATTGTAAGGATCACCAGACCCTCCACCATCCCCCATCATAAAGTACAAATACCCGTCTGGTCCAAAGAGAATTTGTCCGCCATGATGAGATGTAAATGGAAGGCCCATAGTAAATATCCTTCTCACTTCGGATGGTTTGGCAACTGTTGCCTGGAAAAAAGATCAAGATTTAATGAGAATCATGAATTTAACATATCAACCACAAAATTTTCTGTGTCCATAGGTGTGTACCAAGGAAGCCTGCAATGCGGTACCATTAGTGGTGAACTCTGCGATAACACTATGATATTGGCATGGACTGGCATTGTTATCAGGCTGTAGCTTTGAAGGATCACAGTTCGCTTCAGAATTACATGAACATCTTCCTGAACATCTTGGCCACTTAATCTTATCACAATTGAATGAAGCAAAGAAGCGGCCATTCTGCACAAAATTTGGATGAAACGCCATGCCCATCATTCCAAATTCAGCATCAAAATGAACTTCATCAGTTAGATCTAGAAAGGGATTGGCTTCATCAAGTTCCAGTTCTCCTCCTGCTCCCTCTTTGGGTACAGTTGCCAACCAAATCTTACCAGGTTGGTCAGAGAAGAAGGCACGGTTGGACCCATCAGGATGGGCAACCATATTGATGTAAGATCCATTTCCAATTTTCTCTAGGCACAATCCATTTGGAGGGGTTGGAGTGCCAGTGTTATTCAGTACAACTGGTCCACCATCAAAGCATAGTGATCCATTAATAGAAGCTCCACCACATGCATTACAGAAATCAGTTTTTGACTGCCAGAGTTCAGTCAGTTTGGTAAAATTGGAACCAGCTGTTTCTCCAGATTGACCTTGCAGTGAGGTTGCAAAGGGAGAATTCAATATAGATACATTTTGACATGTATCCCATACTTCTGAGCAGAAGCCATTCAATGCCGAGCTAGACTGAGATGTATTCAGTGGAAAAGTAGAGTTGCAAAGCACAGGAACAGGTTCAGATATGGAATCACCTCTAAATAGTTGTGCTGAGAATTGGTCACACCTCTGTAAATCATATTAAATATAAAAATCAACATTTGGCTGAATGTTCTTCAGTGGATGAACCAACAGAAGTACCAACAAAGCTGAAACTATGGAGATAGATTAGTTAGCATGTTCCACTACTCTTTCCCTTCTACTCTATCATGAAAGCATAGGAATACACAACATTTGTACCATATACCATACTTCCAAGCTAAGAGCACATTCACCAAAAACATATTAAAAAACAGGTGAGAGATGAATAGAAAATACTCCATGGCTGGTAGTTAGGTGCATCATATATTTTGGAAGCTTGTAAAGAAGCATGAGTTCACAAACCAAGCAATTTATATCTATTTGAGGTGCCTTCTGTCTATATGTCGGATAATACCGCTTTAATTTCCAGAAGCAAAAACTAAAATAGACTACCAGTTTAATCACGTATTACATGGATAGCGCTCAAACTCATTTGAAGCTGCATTTCATTACTGAAAAGTGGCACAAAAAAATCGACTTTGAATCATTGTGGAAAGATTCCAACTCTTTTTTGACACATCTTATGGTGCATAATTGTTATTTATTCATAAAGCATGCATCTAAATTGCAGAAAATCTTCCAATAACTACAATAATAAAAGTTAAGAAGATTGATGCATTATATCTTCCACTCACTCTTCCCCTCAACCACACCCGTCCCTTCCCCCAAATATATGACAACAATGTCCAAGTTGTAAAAATTGTTCAGCAAGCAATAACTTTGAAATCCTCTGGAGGGTACCACAAAGCAAGTATGAAGAAAGTAATTTGTGTCAAAGAAAGTAAACAATGAACAGCAAATCCTCTACCTACTGTAACCGTCAATTGATGCTTTATCAAATATGACCTTCAGCCTATGAATCTATGGAGCAATAAAAAAAGCATTAGAATTACATAATTTTATGGAATATTCAGAATAAGGTCAGTAAATTAGGATGTAAGATGGAATGTCAATGTTCAATACAACACGTAAATTACTTCCTAAATACCAATTATATATAGTATTACCGCACAAAGGATTGATTTCAGAAGAGAAGCACAGCCTTGATGAGAGATGTTCATTGCTTGAAATTGCTTCCTCAATTGCAAGTCTTCAGTAGAGTTGCAGCATACACTTCCATTGTAAGGACAAAAGTTCAAGGGGGTCTTCAGGGTAAAAGGGGCTCCTATAACCAAGAAGAAGAAAAAAAACTTAAGGAAACAGGTAGATAATTGCTAATTAAGCACATTAGTGATTGATGAAAACTGCACAGAACTGACAAGGAAAAAACAAGACAGTGAAAGATCAAAACGCACTTGAATCAGTACATAAAGGATGTGATAGTGAAGGATCAAGAAGAAGTAGCAAGTTACAGAAGAGGAGGGTAATGGTAAGAACCCCACCCATCATACCAAACAGACAGGGAAAACAAATGCACACAAACGCCCCCTCCGCAAGGGTCTTAAAAGAAGCCCAGATACCTCTCCATTTTTTGTTTTATCAGATCGACTGCAAGACACATAAAATTTTTATTTACAGACACAAAACTCTCTGGGTTTTGAACATTCTACCCATTACCAACCCCTTCTGTATCTCCCTACAGTGTTGGTTCTTTTCATATCAATCTCAGCCTCCAAAAAAGGAGAATTGTATCTTAACTCTCTTTGCCTCTCTGTCTCTCAAGCATTTGACTTTTTTCTTCAACTCCATGGGTTGAAAATCACCAACAACTTTAAGATTGAGGTATCAACTTGGCAATTTAAATAGTTGACTTTCATCGTAATTTTAAAACCCACTAATAAAGGTGGGCGAGAAAGAAACCGGTTGTTCCTCTCAAAAACCAGGCTGGATGAAGCTTGGTTGGTTGGTTGAAACTTCAAACATCAATATATCTTGCGTCCCACATGATTCATTTTTTAGAAAAATTGACCCAAATCAAAGCCAAATGGGAACAAGAGTTTCAAATTTGAACAGAACCCACTTGGAATTATTATCAGAAAAGATTGAAAATAAAAGTCGTCCGACTGGTGAGGCACAAATTTCAGAAGATAAAACAGAAAGAAATGACGAAGGATATGGACATTTAATGCAAATATAGAGTTCTTGTGGATTAGTATCAGGTTCGCTTGTCCTTATCATGAATGCCAGTCACTGTCGTTGCCATAAAACATTAAAATGACAAATGGGTCAAACCATACTCACATGCTCTAGTTGAAGGAGAAGCTCTGACTGCTGTTAAGTTTCGTAGCTTGTATATACCATGTATGCTTTTTGAAATTGTTTTTTGATAGAGTGAAAACGGTGTGGTCTCGTAATCAGATAAAGATTACCAAGAGGTGATGCATGTGAGGATTGCTATGGAGATCAAATGAAACAATGGAAAGATAGAATTTACATGGTCAGGTAATAGATGATGAAGGGAAGAGGGCCGGCCTCAATGTAATGTGAAAGGGAGGGGATACCAGTTGGTGGAGACACACCTAGAGAGGAGTTGACCCATTTGAATCTACTCCCGAAGTGAAATAAAGAAAGTCGGGGTTTTAGGGATTTTTTCACACTTTTTTCACATGTTTGACCAGTAGCAGAATCGACTAAAATGGAAATAGGGCACTAGAGATGGAGCAGAAGAAAATACTTTCGTTGGCATTTTCAACTGAAGAGCTGCATAGTCCACTATGATGAAAACATATATCATCATTCTTCGGAATTGGATGAAAGAAAAATCCCTTAAGAGACTTTCCATAACAATGAAACAATTCAGAGCAGAGAAAAAAGAGGGAATGGTAAAAATTTTAGTAATTTTAGTGTGATTAATTCCCAGCTCTCTTCTCGTTGACTAGAGAAAATTAGCCCAAAGTTAACACCATTTCAAGAATGAAGTTCAAAAAGTTGCTAAACGGATTTACTAATTTACTACTTAATACAAGGGAGTTTCCAGGAAGACACGGCCAAAGGTCGTCAAGGCTACTGACAATGAAGCATTTCTTCTCTCAAAGGGCCCAACGTCCTCTACAATAAGCCTGTACACATTTGTTTGCTTTCATAGCATGTCTGTCATCTTGTGTCAGATACAGCTCTCTGGTTACAATCAGCTCAACTGTCAAGTGCACCAAGCGCTTTCATGTCTTCCAGGAAGGCCATGTATGAGTCGTCAATGCTCTGTGGCCTTGCTGCGGCTGCTGATGGGTTTACCAACTCTGGCTTCACAACAGAAGGAGCTGCTTGCCCGGGCACTGTTGAAATGGTTGAAACGGATGGTTTTGGTTTTGCTTTTGGAGCAGCAATCTCTCTCCTCACACGTACAGATGCAGGAACCTGAAAACCAGACAACAGAAAAGGCTAATATTAGCAAGAGCAGACATGGGCATAAGCATCTAAATATAACGAAGATATCTAATTTCAGTTTCAGACAGAGTGAGAGGAAAAAGGTAAATACATGCTCTATAAAATGCAGCACCAAACAGCAGATGTACACTTATAAACCAACAAAATATATAATTACATCAGTACCATAAAATGAAGCATACGAGAAAACAGAGCTCACCATAGCTGTAAGCTCCGGAGTGTGCTGAGCTAGTGGCCTCTTAACAACAGTTGATGCAGCTGATTTGACATATGATGGCTTCTGTGGCATCGGTGGTCTAATTGCAGCATAATCATCTTCTTGTAAGGTGGGAACAGCACCAGGTGGAAGTGGTGGTCTCATCATTGGGGGAGGTCCAAAAGGTGGCCTTGGAATTAGAGGGACCATGATTCCAGGGGGAGCAGCTTGGCTGGGAAGTCCAGGAGGTGGAGGTGGGGGTGGAGGGAAACGTGAAATTCCAGGGGGTAATACATCAGGCTGCAAAGTTGGGATCAGGCCAGGTCTAGGCACCGGAGGCTGTTGCCGTGGAGGAGGAGGAGGAGGAGGAGGAGGGACCATAGGGATCTCCTTGGTGCCTGAAGGATTATTGATGTCAGATTCAGGTAGTGTGCCTTCAGTCTGATTGCTTACCAACTTCAGCGGCAGGCCAGGTGGTGGGGGAGGTGGAGGGAGCACTGTTGGGACCTACATGAGAGAGAGAGAAAGAGAGAGAGAAGTTATTGCTATTTTTTTAGGCAGTAATTTGTAATGTCTTATGTTTTGGGGTCTAGACCAGACAAGCAAATACATATTTTTTCCTCACAAAGGCAACCAATTATACTCATTTAATTTCTTACAAGTACTTGCATGTGTCAGCCCATCTGATCCAAGGAATTCTTCTTTTACAATCCAACTCTTTAAACCAGAACATTTATCATGTTCACTATTAATATCATCCTGAGAAAGGGAATGATGAATAGCTTACCTGAACTGGCTCCTTGGAGGTTTGATCATCAGATGTTGCAGATTGAGTCTTCTCCCCTTCCATCCTGCCAATACCAGGTGGAGGTGGCTGAGAAGACTGTTGGATGAGTGGAGGCGGAGGGAGTGAAGGGTGAGTTGTGACCTGTTCTTTAGGTGGGGGACCAGGAGGTGGAGGTGGCAAAGGTGGTGGAGGCAATGCACCCAAGTCTGCCATAGCAGGCTTTGGCGGCATTGGAGGTGGAGGAGGTAGAGGCAAGGAAGCTGGCATAACAGAGCTATCTCCAGGTTCCAGATGACCAGTATCTGGCAATGGGGGAGGTGGTGGAGGTGGAGGGGGTACAACTAAATCAGCATCCTCTGAATCTGTAATTGAGGATGAAGCAGCACCACTCGATGAAGCTGCTGATAAGGGAATCCTGGGTCCTGCAGTCCAAATCCAAAAACTCAAAATATTAGAGAGAGAAAAAGAGAGATAGGAGACAATATTTGAGTTATACAAACCTATTGATGATTTAAACATGGGAGGCTTTCCAGGTGGTGGGGCCCCAGTAGGATTCAGCGTAGGGTGATAATAAACAGAGTCCTACAATAAGAGACTTGTAAATGTGACTTTTTACGTAAGCATAAGCATTTGATAATATAGCCAGCACAAGTCAGGTAAAATTACTTCAGGTTTTGGGTGCTTGACTCTCTCTTCTTCTTCTGCAGTCGTCCGTCTTCTAGGAGGTCCCAAATGACTACACCAGGAGGAAACAATAGTTTGAAAAAGAAACAAAGAAAATCACATTTTAGAAACTCCACCACATGCACAGACAATGGATCATGAGAGGCTTATTCACCTGAACATAACTGGGGCCTCACCCTTCTCCTTCAATTTCTCTTCATATTCCTGTCCAATGGGATAAGAAGATTGGCAATAAAAAATAACCCAAACAACAACAAAAAGCAGAAACATATAAAGCCATAAGAGTTGAATATACAATAGCACATACAAGAAGGTAGAACATCAGAGACTAGACCAGAAAAAAAACCAAAACTAATGAGGAACCTTACATACAAGCACACACAGAATCAACCTTCCAGCTTCTTTTATAAATATTTGCCATTTCCCTTCTCAATCATTTAAGATTATTTGCATTTATACCTTCCTTACAATTTAACACTCGTTTCACTAACATATCCACCATATGTTTTTGCTGTCCAAGGATCCAGAAAAATGAACACCCCAACTCTAGAGTAATATAAAAAATTTGGCATAGCCATACCTATCTAAAAAAGAAGGCACAGTCATCCATCAAACATCCACAAGCTTCTCTCCTTTTTATTTACCCAAGATAGGACTACTGCATCATCCCCCTCTACTAGAAAGTTGGATAAACTCTCAGCTTTAGCAAGCTTTAGGCCTTCCAACAACCCTAATATCTCTGCCTCAATAGCCAGACCCTTCTAACATTCTTAGAGACTGCTCTCACTAATGTTCCATGATGATCCGTAAGTGCTCCTCCAATCCCCAACCGTCCTGGATTACCCATGAAGCATTCAATACATTCAACTTCATGCTGCCCATTGGAGGAGGCATCCCTGTAGGGAGTATCTTCTCAACCAACCTAGTAGATATGCTTACTAGATTCCAGTCTAACAATTTAACGCTCAAAGGGGTGCCCACAAATAAAGCACTAGCTGATGTCCAGAGAGAAGAGGATAAATAGATTAAATCTCATATCATCCTTACATTTCTCTATTTTTTTTTATTTTGGAAATATATATATATAGATAGATTCATTCACCCTTATTTCACAAGTGCTGTCAGAAAGTTTCCTTGATTCCACATCATTTAATATGTTAGAAACAAAATTTCACATGGTTTCCTAACTATCTCCACAGTTTGATCCTTATAAGCAAGATGCTTGAGCTCCTATTCTTTCTCAGTATCTTTGAGAGTACAAGAAATTATCATTAGTATTGAAGAACTGTTCTATAACAGTTTGGCACCCCGTTGGCACAAGATCATTTAAAGGCAAAAAACAAGGAATAAAGAATACAAGAAAAATATCTAAAACACCCTTAAAAAGATCTATCCAACCTAACAAACAGTAAACAAAACTCCCTACCAAAAAAGGGAAGAAAAATAACTAATATCAAAACAAGGCAAGTAAAGACATTTTACATCTAAAGATATCCAAAATCCAACTTCCCAGCAAAATTTGCATCTTTTGGACAATCATTTGGACATATTGTCTTCTTTGGGCTTAAATAATTAATGGGTTTTTTGGAGAGAATATATCATCATCTGTTTTTGCAATATTTTCCTTAAAAAGGTAACTCTGTCTTTAAGGGGGATTAGACTGCATAAATTTAGGCCTGTCACAGAATTAATCATGCTGTGGACTAAATGTGATAGCATGAGTAACATAACATATAAAGGTAGAAATTCCAAGTAAAGCATGACCCACCATATTATAGCCATTACCTTTCTTTTCTTTAAGACGAGGTTCAGTGTATCCTCAAGTTGCCTCTTCTTGTGTTTTCTTGCTTTGTCCAGAGCACCATCTGCCTCTGCACCAATTAATAACAAAGATGAAATTGAATGGAAAAGCTGCCCAACCAAGCCACATGGCTAATGACCAACACAGCAAAGAATTAACCACAAAATATTGAAGGGCCTTTTTTTTTTCTTTTCTTTTGCTAGGCAAAAGAGAACATATATTAAAAATGCCTGAAGGGAGGTGTAGCACAGTTCACACGAAGCATACCAAAAATGTCCAGTATAGGCGAGAAGGAAAATATTTAGGGGCCAATGCAACATCTTTAAAAGTCTTGAGGCATACATACCACAGAGCACCTTTTTTTTTCCCAATAGGCATACATACCATAAGCACTTTACCATTTATTATTTATTTTTATGAACATGTACTGCCGCTGTTTTCAAAGACCAAATTGTTTTATTAATGAATAAACAAGTTTATTGAAGAACAAAAGAAAAGGCAAGGCTCGTGTTCATGTAAAATAAAAGCAAGAAGCAAAAACCAAAATCAAAGATTGAATTGTAGCTCCAGTATCATTTTTTCGAACAATGACCACTTAAGCAATAGTCATTCTACACACACATAATGAACAAACATATTCGGTTGGCAATTCTAGTGCTTTGACAGAATCAATTACAATTAACTTTTGAGCAGTTTGCACAAAAAGGTAAAGCATACAACACCATGCTATCTGATGAGATAATAATGGCAGATTGAACACAAACCCAATTTTTTAGCATTGCAGTTTGAATTCAGAACTAATAAATTTCCACGTAAAAGTTTTTTTTTTTTTTTTTTTTTTGATAGGTAAAGAAAAATAAATTTCCATGCAAAAGTTAGCTACATATTGTGAATTATTTCCTACAATACTCCTATTTTCCAGTGCATTCACCAATTCCTTTTGTGCCAAAATCAGAACACTGAAGCTTCAAATGCTCCACCTAAAAATTGCATCATTCAACAGAATAGACTGCTTGATTTAAAATGGAACAACATTTTGGCATTCAAAATATGAAAGCAATTCAAATAGATAAAACTTACTCATCATTTCCAACTTATCAATCTGCTCCCTCAGTGTCTCAGGGTCCTTCTTTAAAATCCCCACCTCTCTCACCTTCTTCCTTTCTTTCTTGTTCTGTTAAAGAAATACAATATAATGTCAAAAGTGTATGAATACAAATTCAGACAATGCATATATGACCATCATCAACAGAAACAAGGAGTTACAAAAGCACTGAATACAAGATTGATGATTCATGGAAGTCCATTAAAAATAAGGGAAAAAAAAAATCAGTAAACAAGCCTTGTATTGCAGGGCTGTGGTAGTCTGCTAAAACGAATTTTTTGTTTGTTCAGGGAAAAAACGTCTGAATGTAAGACTTCAATTCCCTTGTTCCCAGTTTTCTCAGCATCAAAACACATGATAAATGCAAATGGCACAGCTAATGACAACCAAATCAAATCCCTTAATTGAGTAAATTCAGTAAAAGAAAAATAATTAAAATTCTTTAATACACAAATACACGAAATTGAATCAAAAGAAGGGGAATTTCACTGAATAACAATAGAGACACAAATTAGGGCACTGATTCGTACATTTTGACCACAAACCTAGATAAGTAGCTTAAAATAGCTCTCCGTTTAGCTTCTTAAGGAAACAGAGAAAAACTTTGAATCTTAGGTTTATGTAATTGTTGTGGCAATTATAAAACTCGGAGAGCGACATTAAGCGAAGTTGAGTAGAAACAATAGGTAGTGCAATCATCAAAGATTTTCTCGGAAAGCAAGCAGAGATAGGGTAAAACCCTTATAGAAAAACGAAAAAGGAAAAGGAAAAAAAAAATACCCTTTTCAACTCCTTCTTGCGAAGTTCTTTCCGATAAGCATCCGTAGGGTTCATGACTTTGCCTCCCTTGGTCTTCATCTTCGCCTCTCGAATCTCCCTTCTTCTCCTCCTTCACTCTCTCTTTCTCTCTCTCTCTCTCCGATAGAAGTCTCGATTCTGCGCAATCTATTTGTTTGCGTTTCTCTTTTATAAGGGAGGAAAACCGGAAAAGTGACTTTTTTTTGCTTCTGCTGCATTTTCTAAATGAAATAGTTCTGTTTTTACTTTTTCGTAAATAAATTTTTTTTAAAATAGAAAAAAATAATTTTATTTTTATTTATTTTATATAATTTAATAGAATGCAGCCACAGATTGGATTAAGGTGTTATAATTTTAGGTTTTTTTACAATTATTTCGAAGTAATTTGATGACACTTGAAATAATAGTTTATTAAATAATAAGAAAGTATATGTTATATAAATTATATTTTATATTTTTTCAATTCTCCATGGAAGTAAATTTGGTATTTCAAGTTTCAAAATATTCTCATTGAATTGAGATTGGAGTATTTTTTTTTAATCATAAGAAAATATTAAAACAAATGTTAAGGAAAATAGTTTTTTATTTGAATGTTATATAAGAAAATAATATTTTTTTAAATACTAAAATATTTTTTGAGAAAAAAATTTGGGGAAGATATATATTTTTAGTAATTTTTTTTGTTGTTTAGTCTTCACTTTTCTATATTCTATAATAAAAAAAATTATAAATTTCCCTTTTATCTTTTTTTTAAAAAAAATTCCTCTCTTTGGTTTCTCTCAAAACTTTTAGAATCAAATCTCACTAAATTAATCATGTTAATGACAACATTATTACTATATTTGTACTATTACCATATTGATATTATCCTGAGCCTATAAATTAAGGTACAAGAATTAACAAAAGAAATTAAAGGTCTATTTGAAAATTGTTTTTTAAATAATTTTCTATTATCGAAAACAAAAAATATATTTGACAACAAAAAATTATTTTCTATTTTCTTTTCTTAATAACATAACACAGAGTGTATTTAGAGAATATCTTTTAGTTTTTTTTTTTTTTTTTATCATTTTCACTTATTTTCTTGAGAATTGTTTAAAAAAATATTTATACAAACATATAGAATAATTAAAAATAAAACACAAGATATAAAAATTATTTTTAAAAATATTTTTAAAAAAAGTTAAAAACATTTTAAAAAAAAGTTTAAAACATTTTAGATTTCTAAATAGATTTTTGTTTTACAAAAACCAGATACTCAAAAACTATTTTTCAAAATTATTTCTTTCCCTTTCTTTTCTCATTTCTTCTAAACGAAGAAAGTTGCTCCTTCATTTTCTCATTTCCCCAAACTATTCTTATACCCTAGTCATCCCTTTCTTCCCCCCTTACCCATTTCCTTCATTTTATTTTCTTCTTCCCCATAAAAACATAAAAGTATGAACAACGATTTATCGGCAACGGTAGAACCATCCATCGTTCGGTTGTCCCCTAGGCAAAATAACGATTCAAATAGAAAAAAATAAAATGTAGAAGAGAATGTGATTAGAGATTTGAAGACATAGGAAATGCCTTCAAATGTGAGTTTTTTTGTGTGTTTTATTTATTTATTTCTTTGTTCTTTTTTATTTTTTTTTTTATATTTTTTTTATTTGGTATTTTGACTTTGTTTGGTTGCTGAGAAAGTTCTAGTTTTTATTTTAAGGGGAAGAAGATGAGAGGAGGAGAAGGAGAAGAAAGAGAATAAGTGGTAATGCGCAATTTCTGTTGTTTATTTTTTATTTCCTGTTCAAATGTATTAAAAAAAAATCATATCAACAAAAAAAAAAAGAAAAAAAAAAATTGCTTATTTGTAAGTTCTAGACTTTTAAAATAATGAAAAGTTGGTTCGTTTTGATTTTTGGAATGAAAGTTTTCAATGTGTATATTGGACATATCATCCTTATTTGTGTTGGTTATACGCAAATTTTCCATAATATAGCTTACTATTCGGATTTATGCATTTAGGGAAATATATTTACCATTGAAGAAGATGTTTTAATTATTCTTGGTTTCAATTTTTAGGTCTTGCCTTTTGGGTTATTACTTTGCACTTTAAAACAAGTTTATGATATTAGACCATCAAATAAATTTAGTTGAAATTAATTATTATTATCATAAAAATATAAATAAAGTTTATGATAGGTCTTGCTTTATTATTATTATTACTATTATTATTAATAATAAAAATAATTACAACAATAATTATAATATTAATAAAAATAAATTTAGTTCTACTAATGCTAATAATAATGAAAAATTTATTTAACTAAAATTTGCTTAAATTTATGTTTTTATCCCTTCTAGAGGATTTTGAGGTCGTTGGTAAGTATAGTTAAGATAGTGCATGTTTAGCCTGACTTTATCAATAGTTGTGTCGAACCTCTCAGATTAATACACATGGTATTTCTAGCCCACTAATTTTGCTCCAGTTATGGGTATGGGAGAGGTTTCCATTTATTGCACCTCATTGTTTACATGTAGCTCCACATGATGAGCAACGATCTCCACCTCTATTAGCCATTCGATATATATTATAATATTACTACAAATTTTACTATTATGATGATACATGCATAAACTTAAATTCTATAATTTATTTATTTATTTATGTTTTGTTATTTTGTTTTTATAGTTGGAGAGATGAGTTTCGTACTACTTCAATTAACATGCACGTCTTAGCTCAGTATAGGCATCATCTTGATCGACTTACAGCAGATCGGGTGATAAAAGTGTGATTCATTTCTTACACTTGTTTCTTTAAACAAATTCCAGACCACTTATTATATATAACTTTTCTTAAGTATAGATTGTATGACAACTTTATGTTGATGACATGAATGCTAGTCTTCCTGATTATTGTACTGCTGGGAAAGACATATGATGCATTATCTCACATTTGATATGTTTCCACATAGTTGAATGGCATAGATCTAATCAAGTATTGCAGCAGTTTGGATTTCGTCAAGGGATTCCTCAACCATGTCATAATGAGTCAATCTTACACAAATGTGATTTGAGAAGTAGACATGATGTTGATTGGACTACTCGATATAGAAACTACATTCGACGTTGGATCTCTAGGCGTGAGCATATTGCTAGAGGTAAGATGGCTATAGGTTCATTGGGGTATCATGATCCATACATGGTGTGGTATTGCTCCATTACTATTCGGTTTCCTACTCAAATTGGGTCCTTCCATGAGCTACTGGTAATTTTCATGTTTTATTTTTTATTTATTAAAGTTTATTTTATTTTTATAAAAATTTAATTTATCTTCTATTTGACTTATAGACTACTAGCATACATCAAAGATATGATAGTGCACCTCCAAATGATTTGCACATTTGCAGACTGTGTACTACTGTATTAGAGGTCATACATGAGATGAATCGCTTAGATGCTCCATTTAGTGTTGATGTTACTACACAACCCCAACCTCAATCAGGACATGTACGACCTACAGGACGAGGGCCTCGCATGAGGAAGATTAGGCATACACCAGTTGTTGCCTGAGCGTGACCATCAACTGACATTAGTCAACTACTCATCGGTAGCCAATATCATCCATTACTCAATCAAGAGATGTACGGACTAGAGGGGGAGGGGCTTATATGAGAAGAACTAGACAAACATTTGTTTTTAAAGATACACCATCGATTGACATTAGCCCGCCACATGTTGAGGAGACTCCTATTACACCTGTGGAGGTGCCATCCACCCCACCTGTAGTACCACTTGTTGCATCATCACCACAACCGATAAAGGCCACATTGGTTGATGAGGAGTTTGTTCATATAGCAAATGATGATCAGTGAAGACAAAAAAAATGATCGTGGTTGAGGACATGGTCGAGGATGTGGTAGGAGATGTGGTCGTCTAGGTCGTAGGGAGGTACATGTCAGCCCCATAGAGCCAATAGTGGAACATGCATATCATGGACGTCCACAACGAAAGAGGAAGGCTCATTCGTGCGGTACACATTGAGGATGTTACTACATATAACTTGTATTTTGGATATTGTTAGTATTTTGCATATCATTATTTTGGACAAATACTCAAGATGTATATTTATACCTGTTTTATTTTGGATTGACTAACTTTTTATTAACGTAAGTTCTATAGTATTCTACCTATTTTGGACTTATTTTATACAAAATTGTATTGTTACTATTTTGGAAATGTGCTAATTTAATTAGTATTTGGTTTACTTGTTTTGATTGGTTTTGGATTGAATGTCAAAATATTGATTATAATGTATACAGGTGATAAACTTTAAACATTTGGTTGTATACAGGGTAATACCAATTAAGAGATAGATTTTTATTTTTATTTTTTCTTTTGTGGAATGTGTCTCTTTAAGAGATACCCTCAGCATAAATTTTTCACTGTGTATGGAAATTATGGAAAGCGTCTCTTCAAGAGACACTTTCAATATAAACCCAATTTCTTTTTACTTGTGGAAGGTGTCTCTTAAACAAACACCTTTAGTATAATTCATTTTTTTGGGAATTGTGAAAAGTGTCTCTTCAAGAGATACCTTCAGCATAAATTCGAAATTTTCCACTATGTATAAAAATTATGGAAAGTGTCTCTTGAAGAGACACATTCAGTATAAACCCAATTTTTTTTAAAAAAAAATTATGGATTTAGTATAAATCCTTTTTTTTTTTGAAATTGTAAACAGTGTCTTTTGAATAGACACCTTCAATATAAAATCAAATTTAAGAGACATATAGTAGTATAAATTAAAATTTGTGAGATTATGAAATAGACACCTTTAGTATAATCCAATTTTTTGGGAATTTTAGAATGTGTCCCTTCAAGAGACTCCTTTAGTATATATTGGATTTTGTGGAATTATGGAATGTGTCTCTTGAAGACACACCTTCAGTATAAATTCAATTTTTTGGGAATTGTAGAAAGTATCTTTTAAAGAGATATCTTCAATATAAAATCAAATTTAAGAGACACATAGTATAACTTAAAATTTGTGACATTGTAGAAGGTGTCTCTTGAAAATATACTTTTAATATATAATTTGTAGAATTGTGAAAAGTGTCTCTTCAAGAGACACCTTTAGTATAAATTCAATTTTTTTGGAATTGTAGAAGGTGTCTCTTCAAGAGACACCTTTAATATAAAATCAAATTATGAGACACTTGTAGTATAAATTCAAATTTGTGAAATTGTGGAAATGTGGTTTTTCAAGAGACACCTTTAGTATAAATTCAATTTTCTTGAATTATAAAAGGTCTCTTCAAGAAGTCTAATAAATATTTTAGACTTCAATTCAACATCATCTTTCAAGGGATTGTGTGAGGAGAACAGATTTTGGTATATGTTGTGCCACAATACTTCAATAGATCACCACATCAGTGACATAGATATTGGAAAGGTGACCACTAGACTAGAGATCATAATAGTAAAGAAAAAAAAAACTACTAATAATATCCAATAAATTACCATGGGGAACCATCTTTCTTATGGGATGTATACTATGGTTCTATGGCCTGATCAATGTTACCTAGTGTTTCTGGTGTAATTATTCTCAATTAACTCAATAAAGGAATCCATATGGGGCTGGTGTACTCCTTTGGTTAATTATGTTTCCTATTAGTAATTGTCCTTGTGTTGTTAATTCTGGTGTTGATATAGGTTCAATGGAATCAAAGTTTGTTTTCAAGCATGAAAAAGAAACTACTGTATGCAAAGGGTCTAGACATACACTCACATTTACCCAAGGAAAGAAGATTCAATAGCATTCTCCCTAGCTCGACTTTTTTCCTATGGCTTCAGCCTCTGGGCAGTTACCTCCATCTTGGCCTTAGTAGCTGTCTTCATTCTTTAATCCTCATCACCAGACTTACCACTTCAAACGCAACTTCAAGGCCTGACCTTCCATGAACTATTTCTCAGTCCGAGATACATCCTTGAATTATTTCTGCCCAACCAATATTACCTGCACAGGTGTAACATGCACAATGTAGTTCTTATTTTATGTTGTCAGGAACAGGATAAACAAACAAAGCATTCTGATAACCTGTGCCAGAGTAAAAACCTACCATATAGGAGAATTCTTCCAGGGGAGGATAAGGGACTTCAGTTGAATTTTATGATCAATTCCGTGCATATGTGCCAGCTGATAAAAGATAACTGAAACTAAAAATTAGAATTAAAAAGACAAAAAGAATAGATTCATGTTCCTCTTTCTCAGAAAGGGCAATCAAGCAATTATTTTATTAACAACCACAAGCAGTTTACATGGAAAAGAAAGCAATCTAGCAATTACACCCTCGCACACATTTCTTGAACACTTAGGACACTTTTTACACTCTACCCGGATGTTGCAGTCTTCGTAGTACAACTTGGTTGTAGAAGCTTTTAGTTCGGAGGAACAATATCAAAGCAACAAAACACCCCAACAGGGTAGCTGATGCCATAATGAGAAAAGATACCATGAAGCAGTGAGTTCCTGTGCATTTATTCCCGTCTGCTGATGCTTCTTTATCATAAATGTAGCCAACCACCCTCACCGAGAAAATATAAGATCCAACTGGACTCGCCATGCCAATGGTGTTGAATATGGTGCCCAAATGCTGTACACCAAATATCTCAGAAGTGATTGTGGGCATTAGTGACCATTGTGAACCATAAGATACACCCACTAATACTGAACCAGCATAAAGAGCACCAGGCATACCAGAAGCAATAACAAAATGACCAATACTCATGGTTGCAAGAGTGATGACCATGAATACTGGCCTTGCCCATCCTCTTGTATGCAGGAAATAGTCTGATACATAACCAGTTCCAAAACGACCAAGAAAATTCCAAATGCTCCATAAAGAAACTAAAGTACTTGTCTCAAAGCTTTTGTAACCAAATGCTCCTCCAATTTGGCCAATGTTATTCACTGTGGCAAGTCCTGAACCCATCCCACATGCCATGGCAAGAAACAAACACCAAAAGTTACAGGTGCCAATGGCTTGCAACAGATTCAGGTTTTCTCCCTGGAGTAAAACCCTATTATCATCAGTATTTCTCTCTTGTTCAGCATCACTATGCACCAAATGATATCCAGCAGGATCTTGCCCTTTACCTATTTTCTCGGCATCCAATTGTTTTGGGTCATCTATTAATTGGTTCTTCTCAATCAAGAAAGTTTGAGAAGTTCCATCAAAGTTGCTCTGCTGGGCTTTAATTGTAACAGCAAGAGGCGCGGCAAGCAGCAGCAGCAGAAGAACAAGGGTAAAAAGGCGTGCTGGAAATTGCAAAGTGAGGATGTTCTCTAAGATTATTAAGGCCATCAGGTAACCAGCTACAACTAAAGCAACCAATGATAAACCATTCAGGTGCTTCTTCTCATCTCCTTCTTTTGTATTATAGATTCTGACCAAACACATGAGCAACAGAGGATTGACAGTGGTCACCAGCATCAGCATGAGAAGATATGAGGCAGGGTTTCCCTTGAATATTGCCTGATATAATTGAATTAATATTGCTCCACTCAAACCAAGAAAACCCTAAACACAGAAGGCCAACAAGAAAATAACTTCAAGATGGAAACTGGAAAGTTAATACAAAATACAATTAGGGGTTCAATGAGGAACTAAGGCTAATCATATAGCTTATAGCAAAGACATCACCAAGCCATGGAAATTCAGGCAACTAATACAGAAAGCAAATAAATCATGACAGGTAAACATCATAATCGATTGAACCATATCAAAGTGAAAAAAAATAAAGGATTCGCTCCATTATATTCTACAATATCTCCAACCATTGCTGTAAATACCGAAGCTCAATTAGTTACTCGTTAATTTATTGGGAATGGGTTGAAGGTTGAAAGTTGGACACTTCTTATTGCATGGAAACTTCTTGGTTCAAGGGAGCTCAGAACCTAAATTCCACTTTTTTTCTCAATAAATTCCACTTCTTTTTCTCGATATTTAGTTTTTGAAAGTCCAACCTCAAGCATGTGAACAATAGCTATTCAGAAGAATCACAAGCCCTAATTGGTAGAGTAAACAAGCGATTTCAATAGTCTATATTGTGTGGCTTTGGTTTCCAAATATTTCCATGAAGAATCAGGCAATCAAAATTCTGAATTCTTTTCTTTTCCTATATCTTCTCAGCAACCAAACATAGGGGAAGAGAAGTCTATGACCTTCATGATGCCAACAACGGTGCCGCTAAAATCAGGGAAGTTGTGAACAGCGGTGACCACGTTAGCCGTGTTGAAAAAGGTCTGAGCATGAGCCGTCAGGAACATGAAGAGGCACATGAGCGGCACCGGCTGCCGGGGAATGACTCCGGCGACAGAAAGCCATAAGAAGAAATAGCCCGCAAAGCACTGGATCGCCCCCACAGCGATAACCACCCATGGGCCACGAAGAAAGCAAGAAGAGGAGCGGCGGCTGCGGTGGGGGACGGTGACCGCGGAGTAGAGGAAGCCGGAGAGAACACCGGCGGTGGCTCCGACGTCTTTGACAACAGAGACGGTGTCGAGCGTTGATTGGTCGTAACCTTGGCTTGATTTGAGAGCCGAAGAGAAGATGCTGAAAGTGTAGAGTGAGCCGCTGCTGCACTGGATCCATATGCTCGCTAATGTAGCTATCCACTTGCTCTGTATCCTCTCCATTTCTCACTTCGCCCCTTCACACCAATTACTTCTCCTCTCTTCTTTCATCCACTTTTGTCCAATTCTCTTTTTTGGGGGGGATTTTCTATTGGATTCCATCATTCCACTGTGCACCAAATCTTTCTAATTATTGGGGTTTTGGGTTCAACGGAGACACGGCTTGGAGTTGAAAATGGTCGCCCTGATGCTCTTCGGTGATTATAAAAAGAAAACGAACTTCCCAGCAATGGCCATGATTAGAAACGATTTGAAAATTTTTTTTTTTTTAAAAAAAAAACATAAATATATAAAGTAATAGGCAACTTGGTTTTAATAATAAGAAAGAGGAGGCATGTGTCAATTCTGAATCAGAACCAAGGAATTGAACCTCCTGGGAAATTATCAAGATGATGGAATAAGAATTACATTTGTTTTCGTGTCTTCCCTCAGAAAAACAGAGGAAGCAACAACTGGCTTACAAATAAACAATGAATCATACTTTGAACACCATAGTATATACTGCCTCTACTACCTGTCATCGTCTTGCAGAGAAAGGTTTAGCCTTCTAAGTACAACCAACTTATAGAACCTCTTTGTTCGGAAGAACAATGCAGAAGCAACGAGTGACCCAAAAAGAGTAACACATCCGATGATCAGAAATGATAACATGAAACAATGAGTGCCGGAGCATGAGTTCTGCTTGCCCGATGCTTCCTTGTCATAGATGTACCCGATTACTCTAACAGAGAGAAGGTAAGAGCCAACAGGACTGGCTATGGCAATGGTGTTGAAGATAGTACCCATGTGCCCAACACCAAATAGCTCGGAAGTGATGGTGGGCATCAATGACCACTGTGAACCATAACAAACCCCTACTATTACTGAACCCACATACAAATTCCCCTCAAAACCAGAGGCAATGATCACATGGCCAATAGTCATGGTAGCCAGGGTGATGACCATCAACAATGGCCTTGCCCAGCCTCTTCTATGCAGCAGAATATCCGATACATATCCAGCTCCAAAACGGCCAAGAAAATTCCATATACTCCATAAAGAAACCAGAGTGTTTATCTCCACTGTAGTGTAACCAAGAGATTCTCCTATTTGGCTGATGTTATTTATTGTAGCCAGCCCGGACCCCATTCCACATGCCATGGCTATGAACAACAACCAGAAGTTTCCAGTCCGCATTGCTTGCACAACATTCAGGTCTTCCTCATCCTGCAGCATTGGGGTGTCTTCGTCTGCTGCATGATGTTCTTTAGGATCCCCTGCAGCTGAAGACCACCTCTCAGACTGTAGGGACCCATTGTCACTCAGCAATGGGCTCCTCTCGGCGGACACCAACCCTTGTGATGATATCTCTGATTCATCCTTAAGGGCATTGGCTGCGATTCCAAGAGGGGAAGCCAGCAGAAGCAAAAGAAGTATGAGAGTAGCGATGCGTGCCCATAACGGAAAAGTAAAGATGTTCTCCAAGATTATCACGATCATAAGATACGCAGCAACAAGGAGAGCGACAGTGGAGAAACGATTCAACTGCTTCTTGTTGCCTTGTGTGTCTCTTTCATCGATTCTAACCAAACACATCAGCAAGAGGGAGATGAAAGTCGGCAGCAACGCAAGCATCAGAATGAAAATGCTCGGATTGCCTTCGAATAATGCATCGTACACTTGGATTAACACTGCCCCACTCAGACCAAGAAAGCCCTGGCCAAGAAATGTCAGCACTTGTTATGACTACGAGCATCTGAATTACCAAGCTTCAACCCACGCCATTAACAAAAAAAACATGTATGATCACTAGCAAGTGCATTTGTTTGAGGCATTGATTTAAGCTCTGTTTGATTTCCAGAAAAGTGAGAGAAAATGCGAGGTAATACTAAAGCAAATAGGAAAAAAAAAAAAAAATATATATATATATATATATATATAATAAATTATTTTTATATATTTTTCATTTTAAAATAAAAGTAATTTTTAATTTTTTTTCTTTTTTAAATATTTTTATCGGACCAACATAGAATTAAATGCCATTGGGAAGTTATATAGCAAATAATCAATGCTTTAGACTGGGCATTCCTGTCATTGCAAACTTTCAGTGCTAATATAAAATTTCAAAATGTCACTACAAAATTTCAAATTCCAGCATTATATTTTAGTATCAAACGACTTACTTAAATTTTAAAAATAAAATAAAATAATTTAATATATATATCTTTTGTTAATCAATCAGATGTTCAGAACCAGAGGATGACATACCTTCATGATACCGACGATGGTACCGCCATAATCCGGGAAGTTCTGAACGGCGGTGACGACATTAGCAGTGTTGAAGAAGGTCTGAGCGTGAGCGGCGATGAACATGAACAAGCACATCAGCGGCACTGCTGGCCGATGAATGACTCCAGTGACGGACAGCCATATAAGAAAATAGCCAGCAAAGCACTGTATCGCCCCTGCCACGTGGACCACCCACGGTCCACCAAAACTGAGGAGATAAGAAACGGAAGAGGCCTGATGGTTGCCACGGCAGCGGCGGCGGCGATGGACGGCGACGGCGGAGTAGAGGAGGCCGGAGAGGACACCGGCGTTGGCTCCGATGTCTTTGAACACGGAGACGGTATCGAGCGTTGCTTGGTCGTAACTTTGGCTAGATTTGAGAACCGATGAGTAGACGCCGAAGGCGTAGGATCCGCCGCAGGTGCACTGGATCCATATGCTTGCCACTGTAGTAATCCATTTGCTGCTCAACATCTTCTTTCTTTCTGCATCTGCCCGTTCTCTCCCTGTACATATTTATTTCTCCCAAATTTTCTCACAGATTCCCGGGAAAATGACATCTGGCGCGTGTTCTAAACGATCACGACACGTGCCACTATTGCCTATAGAGTGTCCGAAATCATTGTATCACGTCCTAGCCCGGCAGCCACAATTGAACTCTTTTAGAATGTCTATACCATTTTACAATATGAATTAATCCGAACGTAGTGTCACATAGTTCACACCTCATTTACTGTTATCCAACAAGCTATTTTGTATCAATTGATGGTATCGTCCACGCTCCAGGAGTGAGAGTGGGCTTTTTTTTTTTTTTCTTATTATTCCAATTTCAGTTAAGTTGAGGTGGCATCCTAAAGATAGATTAGCCCTCCCCTATCCATGCCGTTGCGGCCTTGCTCGTTGGCCCTTATCTTCCCAATATTAGCATTTTAATGGAAGCTTAATTAAAAAGAAATAGTTTTTCTTTTCTTAGTTGATCCTTAATTACATTATGTCAAATATAATTTTTTTAATTAGAAGAATGATATTTAAATATTATATATAAGGACAATTATAAAGCAATTATTTAATGAATTTTTTTTCCAAATAGGGTTATAATTTTAAATTTTAAAAGAATATGAATGGATTAGACCCTAGATGACTTGACACTTAATAAGGGTATTTTGGTCTATCATATTATTCTTATCAACGATTATACTAAATATATGACGTTTTATTTTAGGTGTGATTGTGAAAAAGAACAGCCCAATTAAAAAAAAAAAAAGTAATGGTGATATTCAACCTTATGCATCCTATGTCAAATACTGTGGACATAAATCAAACATGATCAGAAAAAAATAAAAATGTTTATTTACGATCTTATTTTTATTTTTATTGTTAATGTTGTTATTCAATAATTTAGATTTTAATATAAACTTTTGACAATGACGATTAAATCCTTTATGTTTATGAAGATCTAAATTTTTGGGGGCGTCTACTTGGCTAGATCCCAAAGCTCACAGCCATGTGAATTGAGTTGAGTGTGTCAATTGTTTGGTTTGATGAGATGGTGGAAGCAGAGGCTGGCCACGTGCATCTACAAGGGGTTAGGTGACACCATGAGGCCCCACACTGTGGTGGCTTCATTCCATACGTCTCGGCGCATGATTCCAGAACCATAGAAGGCACAACCTGGCATTGGCCATTGCGTTAAAGCCACGAGCAATGAACCAAAAGGTTGTCGCTTTACGCTTTAGTGATTCCCTCGCGAATGACGGTCATAAATATATGATTCATATATTATAAAAATTAAAATATTTAAAAAAAAATTATATATATATTTATTTAAAAATTGTAATAATATTTTATTTTTATATTTAACATATATCAAAATAAATATAAATATATTTATAAAAAGCTCAATTTTAAGGCTCATTCATATCAATTTGTAGTGGGTTCATTTCAACCCTCAATTTTCACATTTCATACCCACCCTTCGTACATAAACAAACTTTAAAACTTGTTTATTTTTCTTTTTCTTTTCTTTCTTTCCCATTCTCTCTCACCATGGTCGTGCCTACACTCACCACAACCACCTTACCCAAACAACAGCTCCCATAATTACCAACAACAATAGCCCCCACAAATGTCGATAAGTAACTATCTCACCCCCACCATCTCATTATCTCTCTCATAAAAGAAAAAGAAAAAGAAAAAAAACATGAAGTGGATCATTCGATTCACTATGAACCAGTCGATGGATCTAATCGTTCAAGACTAGCTCAATATATCGTTGAGCCAATTTGATTTTTAAAACATTAAATACAAATATAAGAGTTATTTTATATGTAGAAGCCAAATTTATATTTATAGTAAAGAAGAAGTGTTTTTTTTTTTTTTTCATTAGAACATCTATATGATCATGTCACTTTTTTTGTTTGTATTGTGTTAATGTATATTATGGGTATATTATGTTATGGGCTTTAGGCCCAGTTAGGTTACTTGTACCGCACACATATGCCTCCTATATAAAGACACTGATGTATATTCTTTCATTCAGGAAATACAATACAATCATTCAGTATTTCTAACATGGTATCAGAGCCACTGCTTTGACCTTTTCTTAGCAGTCTGTCTTCATTAGTGTGACTTCCTTTCTTTTTAACGCTTCTGCCATCACAATTGCCGCCGCAGCCTTTTGCCGTTGAACCTCCAACGTCATCCAGGCGTCGTTCTTGGGTTCCGGACCTGCAGCCACCGTCCTTAAAGAGTTTCACACCGCCCAAGATCACTGTTTTTCACATCACCGCTGCGAATATTACTCCGATTTCAATTTTGACGGTACCACTGAGATCGTCCAGTGCCGATCTACACATTCGTGGAAACCTCGTCGCCATCGGAGCCCGCACGCGCCTCACGCGCCGCCCAAAGATTCGGCGACGCTGATCACGCACCTCCACTCGCCAGGCTTGTTCTGCTGACGTCATCTTCTCTACCACATCAGCGCCATGTCAGCCCTAGCTACGTCACCATCCACTGATCTGCTGACGTGTCAGTGCCACGCTAGCCCTAGCTGACATCATCTCCACGTCATCCTTTGATCGTTGACCGTTGACTATTGACCATTGACTTTGACCGTTGACTTTTCCAATGTTGACCAGGTCCTCCTTACCCAGTTTTTGGCGTAGATTTCATTTTTGCAGTCTGTTTTTGCATATTGTGTCTCTAAATGGATAAAAATGATATTTTTCTTTCTCGCCCCATCAATACTGTATTGGAAGGAAATAAAAATTACTTATCTTGGTCTCAAGCTATGCGTAGTTTTCTTAAGGGTCGCATGCTCAGGCATTATTGTACTGGTGCAATGACTATTCCTGTCAAGGGAGCAAGTGAAGGAGATATTGTTTTTCTTAGTTGCATGATTGAATGGGATAGTCATAACCACATGATCCCCACATGGATTCGGAACACTTCTATTCCCTCTATTTCCAATCTGATGGGGAGCTTTGATGATGCAAAATCTGCATGGGATATGTTGGCCAAAAGGTACTCCACTACTCATGGATCCTGAAATATCAGTTAGTGGTTGAATACATCAACTCAGGCAAGAACCAGGGCAATCCATCAATGACTATTATGATCAGCTTCACTTATTTGGGACCAATTGACCTTTCTGATCCAACTTGGACATGCTCAAAAGATGTTCAGCAATATGCTTCCATTAGAGATGAATTTCGCCTCTATGAATTCTTGATGTCACTTCACAAGGACTTTAAGCCCATTCGTGGTCAGCTACTCAATCGCAGTTCTGCTCCCTCTCTTGATACTGCTGTAAATGAGTTGGTTAGAGAAGAAGCTCGTCTTGCAACCCTTCAAGCCCAGAATAAGCTCAATGTTTTGGCTATTACTCCATCTACTCCATCATAGAGCAACCCCAGCAATCAAGTGATTCTTATGGCTCTAGCAATCGTCGCAAGCAGACCAACAAAAAGTTCTGCAACTATTGCAAGCGTCCTGGCCACACCATTGAGACTTGTTACCGTCGTAACAAATCTACTACTGCTGTTGCTAATATTGAGCCTACTCCGCCCATGGCTTCCACCTCAGCTGAGTCCAAGTCTTCTGGATCTACTATCAACCTCTCTTCCACTGAACTACAGTAGATCATAGCTCAGGTTGTTCGTATGGCTGGTAATGCATCTCTTTCCACTGCCTTATCTGTTCTACCTGGTAAGTCTCAAACTTGGCTTTTTGATTCTGCCTGCTGCAATCACATGACACCTCACTCATCCCTATTCTCCAACTTGACCCTGCACCACATCCTCTAAATATTCATATAGCTGATGGTTCCACCATGCAATGAGAATAGTTTAGGTTTGTTTCAACCTTTAATCTTTCTGTTCTTGGAGTCTTCAATGTTCCTGACCTATCCTATATTGTGCTCTGTGGGACAATTAGCTGAACTAGGTTATCGCCTTATTTTTTACTATTCTGGGTGTATTGTGCAGGATCCGAGGACGGGGCAGGAGCTTGGGACCAGTCCTAGAGTTGGGCGTATGTAACCCGTGAGCAATCTTCATCTTCCACCTATTGCTCATGTTTCTATTGCTACTGCAGCTGCTGCAGTTTCTTCCTTACCTTCTCTTGCACTTTGGCATTCTCGTCTTGGTCATGCATCATCTTCTCGGGTACAACAGTTAGTGTCTAGGGGTCTGTTGGGTTCTGTGTCTAAAGACATTTTTTATTGTACTTCTTGTCAGTTAGGAAAACAGCCAGCTTTGCCTTTTAATAACAGTGAATCCATTTCTAATAGTATTTTTGAGTTAATTCATTCTGATGTTTGGGACCTTCTCCTGTTGCTAGTATTGGTGGATCTCGATACTTTGTTGTTTTTATTGATGATTATTCTCGTTATAGTTGGATTTTCCCTATGAAATCTCGTTCCGAAATTTTATCAATATATAGTAATTTTGCAAAAATAGTTGAAACACAATTCTCCAAACGTATCAAAACCTTTCGATCTGATAATGCTCTTGAATATACTCAACATGGGTTTCAAGCTCTGTTACATTCCTATGGCACTGTACATCATCTAACTTGTCCAGGTACCTCTCAGCAAAATGGTCGAGCTGAAAGAAAACTTCGTCATATTCTTGACACTGTTCGTGTTCTGCTTCTTTCTGCCAAAATTCCTGCCCCATTTTGGGGTGAAGCGGCTCTTCATGCTGTTCATGCAATTAACCGTATTCCAAGTGCTGTCATCCATAATCAGACTCCGTATGAGCGTCTCTTTGGGTCACCCCTTGTCTATCATCACCTTCGCTCATTTGGATCTGCTTGTTTTGTTCTTCTTCAGTCTCATGAGCACAACAAACTTGAGTCTCGCTCTAGACTCTGTTGTTTCCTTGGTTATGGTGAAACTCAAAAGGGGTATAGGTGTTATGATCCTGTCTCTCATCGTCTTCGTGTTTCTCGTAATGTTGTCTTTTGGGAACATCGATTATTTGTTGAACTCTCTCACTTTCGTTCTTCCTTGACTAACTCCTCTGTTTTAGAAATCTTTCCAGATGAGTCTCTTGTTCCTTCTACAAATACTTTTGATCCTCCTTTGGACTTCTCTCCAGATATTTTTTATGCTTCTCCTAGATAGGTTGCTGATGAACAAATTGATGACGAGCTACCTCACTTTGAGACTGGGTCCTCTGCTCCTGCTCTGCTTGAAGATCCTCCACAAGACATTCCACCTCGCCACTCAATAGGTAAGATCCATTCCTCCACACCTACTTGACTATCATTGTTACACTGCCCTTGCTACACTTCACGAGCCTCAAACCTATTGTGAGGCCTCTACTGACCCTTTATGGCAGATTGCTATGAAAGAGGAACTTGATGCATTAACCAAAAACCATACTTGGGACCTGGTTCCTCTCCCTCCTGGACAGTCTGTGGTTGGTTGTAAGTGGATCTATAAGATCAAGACTCGCTCTGATGGAACCGTTGAGCGCTACAAGGCTCGTCTTGTTGCCAAAGGCTTTACACAGGAGTATGGGATTGATTATGAAGAGACTTTTGCTCCAGTTGCTCGTATCTCATCTGTTCGTGCTCTTTTAACTGTTGCTGTTGCTCGTCAATGGGACCTTTTTCAGATGGATGTTAAAAATGCCTTCCTTAATGGGGATCTGAGTGAAGTAGTCTATATGCAACCTCCTTCTGGTCTCTCTGTTGAATCAAACAAGGTTTGTCATCTTCGACGTGCACTTTATGGTCTTAAACAAGCCCCACGAGCTTGGTTTGCCAAGTTCAGCTCCACTATTTTCCGCTTGGGTTACACTGCCAGTCCGTATGATTCTGCCTTATTTCTTCGTCGTACTGATAAAGGCACTATTTTGCTTTTTCTATATGTGGATGATATGATCATAACTGGTAATGACCTTAGTGGCATTCAAGAACTCAAGGATTTTCTCAGTCAGCAGTTTGAGATGAAAGATTTGGACATCTCAGCTATTTCCTGGGTCTTGAAATTACTCATTCCACAGATGGTCTTTATATACTCAAGCCAAGTATGCTTCTGATCTGCTGTCTCAAGCCGGACTCACTGACAGTAAGAATGTTGACACTCCAGTCGAACTTAATGTGCATCTGACACCCTCCAGGGGGAAACCATTGTCTAATCCTTCTCTTTACAGACGATTGGTTGGCAGCTTAGTTTATCTCACAGTTACTCGTCCAGACATCTCCTATGTTGTTCATCAGGTGAGCCAGTATTTGTCTGCTCCACGATCAACTCACTATGCTGCTGTTCTGCGCATTCTTCGATACCTGAAGAGTACCATTTTTCATGGCCTTTTCTACTCAGATCAATCTCCTCTTGTACTCCGTGCATTCTCTGATGCTGATTGGGCAAGAGATCTTACTGATCGCAAGTCCACTACAGGTTACTACTTCCTTCTTGGTTCTTTTTTGATTTCTTGGGGAAGTAAGAAACAAACCTTTGTGGCCCGCTCCAGTACTGAAGCATAATATCGTGCCCTTGCTGATACCACATCTGAGCTTCTTTGGCTAAGATGGCTTCTTAAGGATTTGGGTGTGTCCACCTCCTCTGCTACTCCCCTTTATTGTGACAACTAGAGTGCCATTCATATTGCTCACAATGATGTCTTTCATGAACGGACTAAACACATCGAGATTGATTGTCATTTTATCCGTTATCATCTTGTCCATGGTGCTCTTAAGCTTTTCTCCGTCTCCTCCAAAGATCAACTTGTAGATATCTTCACCAAGTCACTTCCTACAAGACGCACTCGTGATTTAATTCACAACCTCAAGTTGGTCTCACATCCACCTTGAGTTTAAGGGGGGCTGTTAATGTATATTATGGGTATATTATGTTATGGGCTTTAGGCCCAGTTAGGTTACTTGTACCGCACACATATGCCTCCTATATAAGGCACTGATGTATATTCTTTCATTCAGGAAATACAATACAATCATTTAGTATTTCTAACATATTGATTAGCAAATGTAAATGAAAATACAGCAAAATTGTGGTCAGACTTTGCAATGATTTTGGTTTTCTCGTCCATATAATCACACTCAACATTTAAATTAGCAAGCAAACAAAACAAATTTAAGAAAATTCATACATGCTTTGGTATGGGAAACATAGAAGCAAGTTCAAATAGGATATGCAACTAACATTTCTTAGTGCTATAACAGTTCTTTTTCAAAATCATATGCATAAAACAAAGAGCTTGGATCCTAAAATCATGGAGACTATATAGAGGCAGGCAAATGGCAAGTGTCTAATAACTTGTTTGAAAACTATTATTATCTAAAACCGTTAAAAAACAAAAAAAAAAAAAATTGTTTTTCAATTTGAAATTACCTTTGATAATTTTTTATAGAAAATTATTTCTTGAAAACTTATTTTAAAAATAAGATATTTTATTATATCATGTTTTCTATTTTTTTAGAGGTTGTTTTAAAAATAATTGTACAAATGTCGAGAATGATTGAAAATATAGTTTTATAAATAAAAAATTTTAAGAAATATGGGAAAACTCTTTAAAAAAAATGATATTTTCTAACAACATATATATTTTTTTTAATTATTTTTGACTTATTTTCCAAAGATTGTTTTAAAAGAGAATGGTACAAATGTGAGGAATAATTGAAAATAAAGTATTATTTATAAATAAAATATATATTTTTAAGAAACACATTAAATACATTGTGTAACAAATTGCACCAAATCATTATTATGACTCATATTTATATAATGTCAAAAATTTTCATCGACCTAGGATATCACAAATGCCATTCCACACAGACAATATCCTCATTATGTTCCATAGGATTGCGAGACCAAACTGATAGACACCCTTTATGAGGTCAAACAAATTTTCATACTAGGGTTAGAGTTTGATACCATTTATAATGACCTACATCTAACCATGTAAATATTGTTTGAGAACTCCTCTTAACTTTATAAACGCGTTTTAAAACCATGAAAACCTTTTTAGGTCCAGAGTGGACAATATTTATATGGTTGAGAGCAAGTCATTAGAAATGATATTATAATCGATCCCCAACCCCATCATGGGAGTTTGTTTAGCCTAGTGAGAGATGTTTGTCTATTTGGCCCTACAATCTCATGGGACACAACGAGAATATTGTATCTACATGAAGAGTGTTTGTAATATCCTACATTGGATAGAAAAGAAAATTTCCGACACTATATAAATATAAAATCATATTAATCAAGTGGACGCATTTTAAAGTCATGAAGATCCATTTAGGCATAAAACGAATAATATCTATACTATTAGGTGCAGATCGTTAATGTTTAAATGCTCTAAAAGTCTCGGACATCCAAAGTTTACACCTATTACATAATATAAAGATGCCTAATCTTATTTAATTTTTGTATTTCTTAATTTATTCATTTATTATTATTGAAGTTTTAAACTTTATCGAGGATTGTTAGGATTTTGATAAAATAAAGTTTAAAAAATTAGTTATTTTATCAATGGAATAAAAAATCTTTACACAAATTATTTTGGTAAGTGAAAATATTTTAATTTATAATTGATAATATTTAATAATTCTAACCGTTGGGTTGAGGGTTATGAGTTTTAATAAGAATTATCTATTATGTTTATAATGATTTATTCTCAACTCTACCTTTAAAGGAAAAGTCTTCCTTACCTTTTAAAGTGACAAAGAAAATTTTTGTCAACTCTTAAAAAACTAAGTTTTTTCCATTTCTATTATTTCCATCTTTATGGTTTAATCAATCTTTCTATAACCGAGCTCAAGCATTATTGTAAACTATTGAGGTTGTATTTTAGAGCAATTATTAACCGTTGGTACCCACATGTTCAGAGGCTTTATTAACCTTAGGATAGTGTGTTACATAGGCCTATTTAAATCAAGTCAAAATTTTCTTTTTCTTTTTTATTTTTAATTTATTTAGGGGTTGCTATTCGTAACATCCCTTTTGCTAAATATAACATTTTTTTGTTATATTTTTTTTTTTCATATATACCCTTTTTAATAAATAACTCTCTCTAACATCCTCACAACATATTAAACCTAAATTCTAGTGGATTAAGGTTGCAAATCATATACGAACTTATTTTTTAAAAAACCATTCCAATAAAATATTGTTTATTTTAAAATTTTAATAATAATTTTTATTTAAAAAAATTGAGTTATGAATTTCACATTAAATAAAAAGAATGCTAAAATGTGGGGTGGGGATTGGGAAAAATAAAAAGAAAATAAAAAAGGGGTGCAATTGGGATGTGAGGTTGGGGAGGAGAGAGAGGGGGCAAGAAATAAGACAGGGTAGTTTAGAAATGTAAAATGCTGCATTAGTAAAAATGGTGTTGCGAATAACAATTGGGTTTATGTATTTCAACGTTGATTTATTGTGTAATTTATGTGTTTAATTTTCTAAATTTTTTGTTGATATGGAATAATTTCCTAACACCGAGCTCTAAGGTTTTCAAGTAGAAAAAGTCAAAATCAATATATTTTTGGATTATGTTAGATTGAGTCCATTTCCAAAGTTTCCTTATTTTTATTAACCATAATTGGATTTACCACAATGATGTTCTTTTTTTTTTTCTTTTCTTTTTAAGGAAATTGTTAAATACACACACCAAACTCTCTCCATGCCTACTTGATTTTAAATATTTTTTAATGAAAAAAATGCCTATGAATGTAAATATCAATTTGCATTTATCTTTTCTCCATAAACTCGTTTTTCTTTATTCAACACCTTTACAACCCTAATAAAATTTTAAGAAAATTGAAAAATTATTGTTTTGGAGCAATGGACAAACAAATCATTGCCTATATGATAGAAGTGAAGTGGTAAGGATTTTGATTTTGATTTTGATTTATTTATTTATTGCATTTTTTCAAATTGAAGGGTGTCAAGACCTCCAAGTTTCAACACCCTTCATAGTGTTTGGCATCAAAGGTAGATATACATTTCATGGTATTCAACTACAAGGCCACCCAAAGCTAAGGGGTTGGACAACTCCTTGTCTAGTGTCTAGTGAAATTCTTCTAGTTAGCTGCTTAGGATAGCATATCTAAGTAATCACCTCAATAGAAAGAGAAAATTTGATGGTGGTCTCTTTTAGAATTTTTGCTAAAAAATCAATTTAACATAAGAATGAGAGAATGCAATCAACACATCACAAATGCAACAGAAAGATAGAGTTAAAGAAAATCAAATATCAAATATAATGTGGTTTGATGCAATCTTGTTAACGTTTATAATCCTTGACCTCCACCAAAGTCTTGAGATTGTTCCACTCTACAATGATCTTTTATGTTAAAGTTTCTTTAAAATACAATTAGTTTCAAAGTATCGATTGATCTTTATATTACTTTGTAAGTGAAAAACCTCATTTAAAAACTCTTTATTATTATTTAATGAAGTTTGAAACACTAGAGTTAACTTAAATAAGATTATAAAAAAAAAGGTAGTTAGACTTCAAGGTGCGATCAAATAGATATGAAAGTTTGAGAATGATTATACAAAAAATGGTTGTTAGTAGAAAATTCCAATAGATTAATCACCTATTAGCAATAAATGTACTTTATAGGTGAAAGAAAAAAGGCAAAATGGATAGATTGATCGATTGCCCGATCAACTATTTAATCTACTAACTAAAATGGGACTAGTTTATATATATATATATATATATATATATATATATATTTAAAAGATGGGAGGTAGGCTAACACACCAAGCCCAACACAACCCAATTTTCAAATGGGCTAGGCATGACTCGACCTGCAACTTATTTGGGTTTTTTAAAATCGTGTCTTGTCATGTCAACCTAATTGCCGTCTTTACTAAGAAATTTTTGTTTGGGTGTGGTGTATTTATTATCCACCCCTAATCATTCATATTGCTACAAATTTCTCTATGTGGGCCTATCATGGATACAATCATACTATATTCCATATTGAAGCGACAAGCACTTATTCTATTGTAATTTAATGGCTCACACAGAAACAATAGGACAAAACAACCAAAATATCCAAAGAAGCACGCCCTCTTGCCATTCAAGAATTGTCCCCATAGAATGAATCATGAGAATTGTGACCTCCGTGAAATCTTCTAGAACCCGACACTTGATCATGATTTTCTAAAATTAGTGAAAAACTTCAAACATAGTATGAGTAGAAAAATAGAGGATCAGTTTTGTAGGGACACCCAGAGTCCACGTGGCACGCCACCTCTATCCGGATCAACTCTATCCGTACCCCCCAAGGAGGACACGTGGCACGCCAGCTCTATCCAGGTCCCCCAGGGGGGCACACGGCACTCTCAAATATTATACTCGGACGGTGCTCTATTCTATCTGGACACATTGTCCGGACCATTGACCGTAAAAAGCAAGCCATGATGAGTCATCCCAAACAGTCTGTTACAGCCCACGTTCCGTCGCTGTAGAGCGAAAGGATAGGAGTGATGGCAAGTCACCTCCCACGATTTCTGATAGCTGCCTGCAAGGTGATAATGATTCTGTCATCACGTCAGGGACATTATGACAAACCAAAAAGTCTTCCTACCATTAAAAAGAGGAGCAGAACTTCTGACATTATATAAAAGGGCCTTCACGCAAAAAAAAAGGTAAGCCAGCTAACTTAGAAAAAAGGGCAACAATCTGATCCTTTGAGCCATGACTAACAATACCATCGGAGGGTATGTTCGGACATCCTATCCGAACATCTTTTGCAGGATTGACTGAGCCAAAATTCATTCTTGGTTGAAAGCACGCGTCCACTTGACAGCTGCGTGGATCCCTGGGACGCAAGACATTAACAAGTTTGACCATATTTTTTTATACCTATTTATACTTCTCCAAAATTCATCTCGCAGAACAAGTTGTCTTTGAAAAATTCATCCAATTATCATCTCTATTTTTTTTTCTAAATATATTACGTTTATCTTGTCATTTTTATTATATTAATCAATTGAAGAATTTGATTTACCTTTTACCAATATGGTATGAACATTCTAGCATGGAATTTAAGTTCGACTCATGGAATGAGTTTTGGGATAGTTCAAAAGGTCCAAAAAGCATAGATGGAGAAAGACGAGGGCCCATTTGGGTGGATCATGGGTCTAATCATTGTGGCCTACGGGCTCTACAAGCCTTTTGAAACCTTTCCAAATGGGCAAAAGTCTTGCTCGGCGACAAAGGTGGGGGTTGGCCACTTTAGAGAAACTTTGTTCACATCTCCCTCCATAAATCATTTGCTCCAAATAATTAACTCATGCTTCCCAGCAGCTGAAAAAGTGGGTATGATTTGAGTCTTTGTTTTTCTAGTGTGTTAACTGTTAACTAACAATCCCTTTCTACTGTAAAACAAAAGAAAACACTGGATTCCAACAACATACAAATTGCAGAGACGTGATTTAGATGGATGATGTCTCGAGGTTTATTTTTTAAAAGTTTAATCTTATAAGATTTGAGTTCAATATGCATATCATATTTCTGTAATCTCAAAAAAAACAAAATGAAATTAGGAATTTAGGAGAAAATTATAATATATATTACAGATTTAATGATGTGTAAAAGCAGAAATGCCTGCAGTATCACTTTCTTGGAGATATATTGAATATGACGAGGAATGATGGGGAACAGGCAGAAGTTACATGGAAATGCAGGGGGAGGGAACGTGGAGGCTCGAGGAGGGCACGCGTAGCACACATGTCTCACACGAGCGAGTAATGACGCCAAGTACAGCAGCGACGAAACCGTGGACTTGACCAAACCTCACGTGAGGACAAGATACGGACGGCATGAACTAACCTCAATTTTGTTCTTGAACTACCCCCACTAATTTTCTATTCCCTATTCTCCATCTTATAGTAAAAACCTTAACTCGCTCCATACGTCCGCGTCGATGTCTTTGATCGCCATTTGTCGGACGCATATGGCGAGTATCATATTTTTTATGCTCTGAGAATAGGTGCTAGATTAGAAACCTGGACTACGGCGCCGAAGGTGTAGAAGAGGGCTAACTCCACACTCTTATACTGCGCGTGAGTGACATTCCTCGCACCAGGGAATGAAGTTACCTCATGCAGTCATGGAACTGCATCATAATGCACTGGTGCGTTGCTCCACGTGCTCAAGAGCCGCTTTGGATTCCATTCCAAAATATCGGAAAACAGGAAGCACACAGCCTTTGGTCGTTAGGTGCGAAGTCCCTCTCAAACCACCGTGCCAATAAAACACCAAAACTGTTTTTAAAAAACAGAAACATAAAAAAACACTATTCAAAGGGAAAAAAAAAAATGGTGTTGGAAGAGAGAGCCAAGAGACGAAGAAGAGAGCTTCCAACCCCACAGCATTAAAGCCACTCCCCATTTCCATGCTCCAGTTTCCTCTCTGCTCACTCTCCATTGATGGTGGATGGCGGAGCTTCGGCACTGAATGGGCGGAGACGACGGCGGTGGCGGCGGCTGTGGGGTTTCTCCGGAACTTGCCTCGCAGACGGAGGCGGAAGCGGCAGCGCAACCGCTAGCGCCGTTGTGCCGGTCGGTCTCCGGGGCCCAACTTCGGGACGCTCCGATTCTTCTCTTTGTGTTCTTCCACAAGGCTCTGCGTGCAGAGCTCGCAGAGCTACGGCGGTTGGCGGCGGCGGAGAGTGGGTGCCGCGGAGGCAGCAGTAACGGCAACCTGGTCGTCGAAATCCGCCGGCGGTTCGAGTTTTTGAAGCTTTTTTATAAGTATCATTGTGCTGCGGAGGATGAGGTCAGGTCAACTTAGCCTCTGTTTGGTTAATAAGAAAATGATGGAAAATGGCATAATTCAGTTCTTTTGGTCCCATTTCAGCTCAACCAATCCAAATATTTGTGTTGGGATAGTTCATTTAAGGGTTTAATTTAATGATGAAAAAGCGTAAGACTACAAAATCTCAATTCGCTTTTCTTCTTCTTCTTCTTTTCCTGCATTTCTCCCCAGTCAAACGGGTTCTGTCAATCTGAAAGTTTATTTTCAAATATCAAATTCGTTTGGGTGTTGGTAAAACAGAGGAATCAAAAAACCCAAAATTTCAATTGTACATTTTCTCGTCTTGGTTTCAGAAAATATTAGAAAAATCAACTCAAGTAAGCCAAGGAGTTGTATTAGAAAAATTTTTGCAAGTCTCGCATAACATTTTCTCAGCAACCAAAAGTACTACAACAATTCCCTATATTGATTCTTGCTTCCTGTGGTTTTGTAATGTTTTAATTTATGGCAGAATTATTAGATTTATTAAACAGCACATTCAATTGCCTCTCCTTTTTGTGGCACGCATATGTATATACATGCATATATGGATTAATCCATTAATGTTTTCTCTTTTCCTTTCACTTTTTAAAGAATAAAAAGTAAAAAGAACAAGCATGTGCAAGAACTATAATTTATGAAACAATAGGCCAAGTGGAACTTTGATAATTGGTTATTATTATTATTAATGGTATCAATGCTGTTAACATATAAGCCCTAATGCTAGCTCAAATCTGACCCACTCTCTCTAAGTCAACTCAAAAAACTTGTAAAAATATAATAAAACCACTTATTAGGATAGGTAGATCGAAGACCAACCTAAACTCAACTATTATGTAAATAAGTTGCACCCCATTTACCCCACACTGACCCATTCAACAAACACTTATTAGGACAGGTAGATTGAAGACCCAACCTAAACTGGACGATTATGTAATTAAGTTGCACCCCATTTACTCCACACTGACCCATTCAACAAACGCTTATTAGGATAGGTAGACCGAAGATCCAACCTAAACTCCCATTATGTATATATTAGGATAGGTAGATCGAAGACCCAACCTAAACTCGACCATTATGTAATTAAGTTGCACCCCATTTACCCCACGCTGACCTATTCAACAAAAAGATAAATACCAAAATAAACCTGTTTATTTGAAAATGTTTGTTTCAAATATTGTATTTTGTATTTTGATTAACTGCATCAAAATGACACAACTTTATGCTCTCCAGAGTGTCTATTGTGCGATGATCTGGTACCAAGTGTAAAAATCAATTATCGGAAAATACAGACTAAATGAATTGCCAGATTGTCATAGAAATTATACAAGTCATGATGAAATGTACACATAAAATAGAGATTTTTTTTTTCCTTTGTTTTTCCCTTTCCATGTCATCACTTAATATGACCTGAATGAACTGTTAGTGCATGACCCAAGTCTTACAGTCAAATGATCCACATCTTCAACTCTCTCCTTGGCGGGGTACAATTTGAACTCCCATAATGCGAAAAGGAGACACATGACTATATCCATAACCTTATAAATTCTTGCTTTTCAACAATAAGTTTCTGATTGATGTTGCCTCATTGATATGCACGGAGTAGTGCATGCTGAAAAAATTAATTACATGCGTAGTCATTCTTCTCTTTTTCTTTAGCTATCGCAGGCTAGGATTCATGAATCCTCTTTTCGTGGAACCTTCATGCTGTGTAGTTGAAAGTACCAAAAGATCAACTGAAGTAAAAATGAAATCTAACATTTCTATAATGCTGAATCACTCTTCTAGGTAGCTAGACAGTTAAAAGAAACTAAAATGCATTAATATGGCTTGGCCTTTTGGGCTCCTGTATATATCCCCCCATTCATTGGGTTTTCTCCCTTTTGGGATTTTCTTTATCCACATACACATGTGCACACCCATCTTCGGTCTCACCATGCTTTAGCAGGGATTAAATTGGAGTAAAAAGAGTTAAAAAAGAACAATAAACAATAAGGTAAACAGTCTTTGGAAACAAGAAAGTTGGCATGCCTTCCTATGTTGTTTAACTTTTGACTCATCATTGGATGATGGTCAGTCATAGCTTTTGTGAAAGTTTATGGTTCTGTGAATTTGGTCTGAATTTTTCATTTTTGGCAGGTGATCTTTCTAGCACTAGATGTGCACATAAAAAATGTGGCACATACATATTCACTTGAACATAAAAGCATAGATGATCTCTTCAGCTCTATTTTTCATTGCTTGGATGTTTTGATGGAAGGTGATGCAAATACTGCCAAGCCATTTCAAGAACTCGTACTTTTAATCAGCACAATTCAAACCACCATTTGCCATCATATGCTGAAAGAAGAAGAGCAGGTACACATTTATTTATATTTACACTGACTTCACCACATTATGTAATTTATCACATGATTTTCATGAAAATTTTGCATAATGTAAATAAACTGATTTGGATGTCCCAACCAGGAAGGAGATAAAATAAACCAACCTGCACATATTGTAGGTTGGTGATAAAGAATGGACTGTTGGATAATTGAAATAAATTGCAAGCCAGGCTTGTGTTACTAAGTACTAAGGAAGCGAGGGCATTTAACTAGTTTTTGAGAAGGTTTTTTTTCCTTTTCCTTTTTGGACTTCTATTGGAAAATGAGATGTCACATAAACGAATTATTCTTGATTCTTAAGATTATATACATTATTTAACAAAAAAAATTGAACTATATATTAATATGATCCACTTTTTTGTGGCAGGTTTTTCCTTTGCTTATGAAGCAATTCTCTCCCCAAGAACAGGCTTCTCTTGTTTGGCAGTTTATGTGTAGTGTTCCTGTACTCCTGCTGGAGGATTTCTTACCATGGATGACTTCTTTTCTTTCTCCAGAGGAACAAGTGAATGTAGTGAGTTGTATAAAAGAAGTTGTACCTGAGGAAAAACTGCTGGAAGAGGTAAACCCTAAGTCAAGTTCTTACCCTATTATTGAATCACTTTCCTGCCTGTAATGAGTTCAAATATATCTCTGAAGGTGGTAATCTCCTGGCTTGGTAACAATAACCAACCTTTTGGATCCCCCACTAGAATTGGAGAAGAAGCTCAAAGTGTTGGACCTGCAAATTTGAAGGATGCACTGAAAGTGTATTCATCTAAGAGTTTTTCTACAGAAATTCGGCAATGGAAGGAAGTGTTTGGTCTCAAGACCGATGTTGGACAAAATCCAGTTGATGGCCTTCATCTTTGGCATGGTGCCATTAGGAAAGATTTGAAAGGAATTTTGGAGGAGCTATATCAAATAAGAAGCTCAGACAGTTTCTCAACATTAGCTTCAGTTATTGTCCAGCTAAAATTTCTTGCAGATGTTCTTATCTTCTATAGGTAATATGGCTGCTGAAGCACTTCTCTCTTGTTAGGCAATTCTCTATTTGATACAGGTGTCAACTGGAGGATCTGAGTTAAATTACTAGTTCCTCTTCTTGTCACTTGTTCTATTCCTCAATTGATGCATTTTTATTTGCAGCAATGCATTGGATAAAATATTTTATCCTCTGTTAGATCTGCTTTCCGATGGCTGCCTCTCTCCCTCCTACAAACGATTTCCAGATGAAAGTCAAATTGAAGGTCTACAGAGATTGTTACACTATAATGCTCAAAATGGGATCCCTTTGTCCAAGTTTGTGGAGAAGCTTTGTTGGGAACTGGAGTCTTTTGTTATGGGGATTGGTGACCACTTGGTTTTTCAAGAAATGGAGGTACATTATTCTTTTCATTCTTAGGTTGCATTTTCAGTTTTATTAAGCAATTTATTTACAAACAAGATATCCAGATTCTCATTGAACATTTTATTTATAATAAGTTTGCCTTTGTCACTGGCGTTTTCATAATTTTTGAAGTTCTTATCAGGTATTTCCCCTTATTAGCGCAAAGTGCAGCCATGAACTGCAGAAGTGGCTACTGTACATGAGCCTTCTTATGATGCCACTTGGATTGCTGAAATGTGTAATTACCTGGTTCTTGGCTCATTTATCTGAGGAAGAATCCAAGTCTATTCTGAAAAGCATAAAGCAGGAAGATTCTTTAGTCAATATGTCCTTTGCATCCCTCTTGCATGAGTGGGTTCGCATTGGTTATTCAGGTAAAACCTCAGTGGAAAAATTCAGAAAGGACTTGCAGGAAATGTTCAAGAGCAGAAGCTCTTTTCACTCTGATCAAATTGAGGAAGATGGTCAATCTTTTTTCTCACCTTCAGATGCAAAACCTTGTGAAAGATCTAACCCTGGGCTGATGAAACCAATCCCTGGCAACAAGGCCACTCATTCTGTGAATGATTCTTCATCCTCTGGTTCCCACACCTCTGAGAAGTATGGTACATCCTACTCAAGTGGGATCAATTTGCATATATTTTTCCCTGGGACATTGAAGATATTCCATCCTGTCCCTAACTTTCCTGATGGGATGGGTGATGCCAGTTCCATTCTTAATCTTGAACCAAGACCAGTGGACCTTATCTTTTTTTTCCACAAGGCCCTCAAAAAAGACCTGGAATTCCTTGTCTTTGGTTCAGCTAAGTTGGCTGAAAACACTGGATACCTTGCTGACTTCCATCGGCGCTTTCGTCTCATACGTTTTCTCTATCAAATTCATAGTGATGCAGAGGATGAGATTGCCTTTCCAGCTTTGGAGGCAAAGGGAAAAGGCCAGAACATTAGCCACTCGTACACAATTGACCACAAATTGGAAGTTGAACACTTCAATAAATTATCCTTTATTCTAGATGAGATGTCCAAATTGCATATTTCAGTTTCTGGTGTTCATTTGGATAAGATGGATCAGAGAATGCTGAAGTACCATCAGCTGTGTATGAAGCTCCATGATATGTGCCAATCAATGCAGAAGATACTATGTGATCATGTTAATCATGAAGAGATTGAACTTTGGCCCCTATTCAGAGAATGCTTCTCCAACGAGGAGCAAGAAAAGATAATAGGAAGCATTCTTGGAAGAATGAGAGCAGAAATCCTACAGGAAATAATACCCTGGCTTATGGAATCTTTAACACCAAAAGAACAGCATGCCATGATGTCCTTATGGCGTAAGGCTACCAAAAATACAATGTTTGAAGAATGGTTAGGAGAATGGTGGGATGGTGTGAATCAGTATGACATAGCTAAGGTGGTGGAGGAGTCAAAAATGCCTCAGCCATGGTTGGCTGATCCATTAGAAGTTGTCTCGAGGTATTTTTCTAAAGAAGATACTAGTGAGGAGGTTTCTGAAAAAAGTGATGAGTTTCTGCTAAACGATTCTGTCAGCGCTAATATTATGCTGCCTGGAAATCATGCTGTGGACAATAAAGAAAAACTTCTTAATGAAGACCACGACAATCACCAATGCTCAGAATGTAAGAAGCCTTACAGTGAAAATGAGAAGAAGAGATCCAATGAAGTAGCTGATGTAACAAATCAGGTCAATAAACCAGGTCAGCTTTTGCAAGATAATCAGCAGTTCAGCCATCAGGAGCACCTTCTGTCAATGAGTCAGGACGATTTGGAGGCTGCAATAAGAAGAGTATCCCGTGATTCTTCTTTAGATCCTCAAAAGAAATCACATATAATCCAGAACCTGCTAATGAGGTTAACAATAAGCATCCCTTGCTTTTTTTATTCTTTTCTTTTTTGTAGTTTTTAGTATGATAGCTTTGAGGTTCCTGTTGACATGGTCTATTGAGTGCATAGCAGGCATGCATTCTATTTATGACCATGAGTGCCCAGGTATTAAAGATGTCCTATAAAAGCACCATCATCTAATTGCATGATCCTATCCATGTAACTATATACTCTCTTTATATCCTTGCTTCCCTGGACTAAAAAATGAAGTTTGATGGATGGGTTTAATGAATCAAGTGAATTTTCAACTGGTAGTTTACTGGTTTGGATTGCGGAATTGTATTTGTTATAGAGGTACAACTTGATAAACAGATCACAAGGCAGGATATAAACTGAATTCTTAACTCATTTAATAGGAATTTACATAGTTCTATGACTTACAAAAGAAAGTTCACTGCCCAAGTGATTTTAATATTGCATCTAGTGGACCTGAAATGGTGCCATGTTGGCAGACATTATGCTTGGAAAGCTTAATTCTCTTTTCTTCCTACAATGTCTTTGTGTGTTACTATACACTTGTATAGAACTTGACATAAGCTTCCCTGATGTTTCAGTCGCTGGATTGTCAGACAACAAAAATCTCATTCAGAAGTTGCTGTCTTGGGTAGTGGGAAAGAAATTCCAGGTCAATGTCCATCTTATCGGGACCCTCTCAAACTAACTTTTGGTTGCAAACATTACAAGAGGAACTGTAAGCTTGTTGCAGCCTGCTGCAACCAGCTTTATGCATGCAGACTTTGCCATGATGATGTGACTGATCATTCAATGGATAGGTACATATGGCATGAGTTAAATATTTTCCTTTTTGTTTTTCCTTATTTACATTTTTGCTGCTGCTTCCAATACATGTGCAGGAAAAAAACTACAAAGATGATGTGCATGAGATGCTTGGTAATTCAACCAGTTGGTCCAACATGCTCTACTGCTTCTTGTGATAATTTATCTATGGCAAAATACTATTGCAGGATCTGCAAATTTTTTGATGATGAAAGGTAATGTAGCCAGATTTACTTAATCTTTTTACTGAAAATATAATGGGTAAGTTTGTTGAAATCATGGCCTTCACTACAACAGTACTCACTTATCTTTTTTCTGCAAGTTGTTTTTTATCTTTTTCTCCAACCACTTTTTTCAACAAGAAAAAGAAAATATTGCAAAATTTTGATGTGCAGTAAACATCTTTAATTTGATTTTTGATTAGTAATTTAATTTATGTTTCTTTAGTAATTATTTCTAGAGTAAGTCATACAAGAAAACAAACTTCGTGTAGAGAAGTTTAGAAATCTTTAATAACCCATGATAATCTATAAGTACCTACAGGACATAAATTATATGTTGTCTGTCTCCATTTTAGAACAGATGTAGTGTTTTCATTCTGCCTCTGATAAGTGAGTGATGGTTACTATTTTAAAATTAACAAACATTTTCTGTTATTTGGATGCATTGATGTATGGCATCTTTTCTTCTTTTTTTTTCCATCATGAAATTATAGATACACATCAATATGTATGCTAGAGGGAACATATGATGCAGAACAAGTTGTTCATATTTTTGTTTTACAGTTTGCTACTTTTCCTTTTGTACAACTTCCTGTAAAGGCCCCTTCTCCTTTAGGCCATTTGCTTATATGCTGTGATTAGCAGCCTCATATATTACTTTGTGAAGCTTTTGTAAAGTCATTTCTAGTTTATTATTCTGTTTTAGTTTGGTGATTTTTTTTTCCTATTTCAATTATTGGAAGGGAGAATATCAATTCAATACTAAGCATCCATTTTCAAATAGCTTTCATACAAAGATATAATATGTTAATGGTACATGCAAAGCTACCCTCTTTTCTTTGAAAAGCTTTAACATTACATGATGATGAATAGGGATGTAATTGTTTTTTTTTTAAATGGCTTCCTCAGTAATTACAGGAATTCAAGAGGGAATATTTTGCCTATTGAGCCCTCTTTGATGAATCTCACTCTTGAGTTGTTGTTTAATGCAATACTGCATGAATGTTGCATCTTAGGCTTCTCTAACTAGGGACTTCATACAACAACATTTGGATATATTTTCAGGCACCACCATTGAGACCTGGCTTAGGTGACCAGAGGTTGGGGTGGGATGTGGGCGGTTCCATGTTTGATTCTCAATCGGGAAAAAAATAAATGTGCAGAAATTTGGGATATTAGTCTAACTCACTTTTTGACTTGAATGAAGACATAGCACTAGCTCATTGGAAACTAAGGAATGACACCCATCAGAAATCTTACTTTGGGACCAACAAACTCCATTTCATCTTAATGGCTAATAAGATCTGCAGTTTGAAGGCTGCTCTAGGATTTGTAAGAATGTAGGCATGCATAGAAATGCATTTAGTCCAACTTAATATGTTTACCAACAATTTAACATCAGATCAATTTTAATAACGACATTCAAAAATTTATTTAATCCTCAGAGTTTGTTCCAGCAGAGTTCTGCTCTGTTCTCCAATGAGGTAAAACCATTTTTTCAAGGTTAGGCATAACCACTGGTGGAAAAAAAAAAGTCCAGGACTGAGGATGGGAATATGAGAAGAGAGGGAATCAATCAAAAGGACTGGTTTCCTGAAGGTTGGCTACTTGGCTTAGATTGATGCATGAATGATAGCAGGTTTTTGCAAACTTCAATACATTTAAAATGCCAAAGCCAAGAAGATAAGTGCCTCCCTTTATTTCCCTCCTCTCCCAACCTAAACACCTAGGAAACTTGAGCAATGAAATAGCATAGCCTTTGTATTTCTCCAGCATGAGTCAGGGTATCTACAGTCCCTTCAGAACTTCCTAACCACTTCCTCATAAGTCAAGGTATCTTATAAAATTTACATGGGTGTATTGGTCAAGCTATCTCGTAAACTTTACATAGGTGTATTGTAACAAGTCTAGGATTCAAACACCCAACTGATCATGATATGACAATTCAGTTTCCTTCAGTTTTACTCCTCCAAATTTGAGGTGTTATTAATTGACATCTTTCAGTATGTTACAGGTTAAACTTTTTTCCTGGAAATCTTGCAAGGAGCAAATATAGTTTCAGAAATACTTGTTTCATTCTTGCCATATATTAATGCTTAAGCTTGCTTCTATTATTCTTCACTGTGACATATTTTATTTTAAAAAAAAAAATTAAGTACTGTCAAATACACAAATTTGATATTGTAATTCATTGTGCCCAAATGACCATAGTCAGAGCTGAACAGTTGTCTAGTATTTGTCAAACAGGTTGACCATTCCAGGCCAAGAATGGAATAAAGGACACTAAAAAGGTGTGCTGCTATTCCTTCTGAGATCGTCAAAGCCTAAAAAAGCACTCCATAATGCTCATGTTTTTCACTTGTCCTGCATTTACTTTCTCTTATCCTGCTCTCTAAATATTGTCCACCACATCTAACTCATGACAAACTTATAATGGATGTGAATACTTTTCTCCACAAATCTGTTGACAATAATAATATGATAAAAACCTTGTACTCGAATTTTCTTTCTTTTAATTTCTAATTTCTTTTTAGTATTATGGTTCTTTCAGCATTTCTTTTCCTAAAATGATGGCTAGGGAAAGTAGCATGCTCCATCTAGCTTCTACATGGATACACTGACGTACTTATAAATTTCCAAATTGTGGAGGTGTCTAACAAGGAGGTTGTTGAACAGGGAAATCTACCACTGCCCTTACTGTAACCTATGCCGAGTTGGGAAGGGATTGGGAATTGACTATTTTCATTGTATGAATTGCAATGCTTGTATGTCGCGATCTCTTTCTGTGCATATATGTAGAGAGAAGTGGATGGAGGATAATTGCCCTATTTGCCATGAATTCATCTTCACCTCAAGCTCTCCAGTTAAGGCTCTACCATGTGGTCATTTGATGCACTCAGCATGTTTTCAGGTATTTGGATCATATAATTTCTGCCTTTTCTTTTCTTCAAGAGATACAACTTTTCAGACTACATCACTGGAATTCTCTGATGCTGCTACTAGGACTACACTTGTACTCATTATACCTGCCCAATCTGTAGCAAGTCACTTGGGGATATGCAGGTCAGTTACTACAAATGTTGTTTGTGAATACCAAGTTGGGATTATTGTGCTCATTAATAAGCATTTCCAGCAAATTTATTTTGTTTGGTACACATTTTTCTGCCAGAATATAAAATTTGATCAGAATGTCTGTCAGATGTAGGCCTCTTTTCCCTTTCCTTTTCCTTTGACATGGCATACTGTTGTACTTCCATTTTTTATATCAAGCTCATGAACATGTATTTATCCAGCAAAAGAGAAGATTTGAATAAAGAACTACAGAAACAATTTTCATTCTTTTGAACTCAATTGCATTATTAGTTGAAGTGTTAAATCTCCATTTTTTTTTCCTGCCTCCACTCTCCTTATCTTTGAAGCTTTAGAACAGATGGTAGATTTAACAACTATTTGTTAAACTGTGTTCTGCCTCAACCATCAATGCCCAAGTATATTTTTCTGATGTAGTCTGATATTGTTGGGCTCATGATAACTACCTTTTATGTGGAGGCAGATGATTCCATCCATTTCTTTGTGTGGGGAAATCTGATGCCTTCTCTTGTGTGGAGACATCAGATTTTTCTTTATATATGGAGACACTATGTTCATTCTAATTTGTGCTAATCTCATGTTTGTATAGCAACTTGATAATCATTTTTATGTGGAGACAGATATGATTCCATCCATATGTTTGTATGGAATTTTAGTATTCATGTTTGATTAGTCTACATTTAGGATATGTTAAAAAACATTCTTCTTTTGGACTAGTGATAATTTTCTTCTTTGAGACTTTAGCGTGATAATTGAATAGAGAGATTATATATTTTTTTTGTTGACTAATTTTTTTGGATGCTTGTCTAGTACCACTTAGCCGCGTGCATTTGCGAAGTGTGAGCAGTAGGTTCCATATATGGTGCACAATATATGCAAATAAAAGAAAAGGTTTATCAAAATGTGATAACAAAACTGACTTAAAGATGTCAAATAGTCTAAAAGCCATCATTTACCACAGGTCGCATAGGGAGTCCTAGCAGGAGAGGTTTGGTAATAGACCTAGTTGTCGATGTCTTTGTGTGATGTGGTCGTGGAATCTCAAACCTACATTTTCATAGTCAGCAATCTAAGACATTACCATGGAAATGGGTTGCACTGGGGAGATGAAATAGCATATAATGTGAAAAAGATGAAATAATTCTAACCAATGTAGATATAAGAGTGATCTTGTGGCCATACAATGTTGTGTAGGAATTACGATCAAAAGAGAGAAATTGGGTATGTCCAATTAACCAGAGTTTTCAAATGCTACATCACTTGATTTAGCTGTCATGAACAACCACAGCTTTTTAGATATGATAAAGTCCTTTGCTTATCCAACCTAAACCAAAAACCTATAGCTACAAACCCACCGCATAACTTAGCGACCAGTGGTGTAGGAACCCAGAAATAGAACTACATGAACTAAATTCAGGTTTGGCAATCAAGAAGGTTATTGATTCCATGATAGATTAATAAACTTACTCAGCATGTTGAACTGTCTTTAGTTTATGCAGTGGGGGGTCTTAACCAATAAAATGATGTTCTACAGGTTTATTTTGGGATGTTAGATGCATTGTTGGCTGAAGAGAAGATTCCAGATGAGTATTCTACGCAGACTCAGGTTGATTATACTTTTTTCTCTTTTGCCATAACATCTTCTGTTTTGTGTATTTCTCCACGGATATTCTGATGGACGGTGAAAATACTTGCAGACTCAGATGATCCTGTGCAATGATTGTGAGAAGAGAGGAACTGCTGCTTTCCATTGGCTTTATCACAAGTGCCCTTATTGTGGTTCATACAACACAAGGGTTATATGACTCCATTGCATAGTGAGTGTAACTAATTGTTACTCTCAAGCTAGTTCATGTAGAATAATGAGTTGTACATTCCATTAGAGACCACTTGGAACTGGAAAACAACTCTTATCTTTATGACTTTGAATAATTTGGCTGATATCTATTATGATATCTTAGCTGATGCAGTATTCTAGGGTTTGTACCAAAAAGGAAGAAGAATATGAAGAAAAGTGAACATTGAGGAAGAGGGAGTTGTGCATCCTCTCACTCTGAAAGTAAATAAAACCTCACAATACTCTTCTCTAGTTTTTGCATGCATCCAACTCATACCCAACAAGCTTAATACATGATGAAAGACACATTAATAGTTCTATTGGTGATTTGTTGCAACCTTCTTGAAGTGTCGTGCAGTTTTGCTAGAGATTTTTCATGGAATTAAAACTTTATCTGTATCTTTATTTATTGATGGAAACTTGAGTGGCTAATTCAGTCAGACTTATTTTGGCTTTGATGATGCTTGTTTTCTGCCTTTCTAGTAGAGGAAATGCATTTGAAGAATAATCATGCTCAAGACTTATGCCGCTAAGATGAGAACTGAAATCTAATTTAGTGACTGTTAGGTTGCAAGGAGAGTGTGGAAGAAAGCAATGGTTTTCTGACTAATGCCTGTTCTGTTTCAATTTAACATGAAATATCATTAAAGATGGTTCACAAGAAAATCTTTCCTACAGGTTTAGGGTGCAAGGGTATAGGATGACTAATCATAGGCAATTTAGCTGTATCCACCTTGGGCAATGTCAATTGGGACACCACTAATATGTTTAGGAAAGTTATAAAGGGAGAGAAGAGGCTATCCAAGAGGAACACTACAAGATGCTTCCAATTAGGTGTATAAACTTGAGAACATGTGAATTGTGAAAGAAAAAATTATATGATAACTTGAATAATCAGTGGCTTACAGAATTGAATTGTGAACTGCCTGAAAACCCCACAAATTACCTCTTTCAGCATCTCATGATAAATCAATTAAAATATTTCTTTTAGCTGTCCAAGAGTTATAAATCAATGGATAGAGATGGAAAGTTGATCTCATAGATAGAGTTTATTGTTTTCAGATGTAAAACATTTCAATAAACAGATGGATACTTGGGATGATGGAAACCATGGTAATCTGAAGTTAGACCACATTGGGAAATCAACAAGTTGAGCTAGCTTTTGGGCAAACTTTTCTCATCATCATCATTTTCTTACCTTTGGGTTATATCTTTGGATGAGTAAAGAGTGTATTGGTTAAATTAAATTTCAGTTACTAATTACTATTTCATACCTCTAACTTTGATGGTGCTATATGTATATATATATATATATATATATATATATATATATATATATATATATATATATATATTATGATATATTTTCAATTTTCATAATTTGGATTGATGTCCTTAAAGATAGTTTACAAGTAAGTCTAAGACATGGTTAAAGCATGAGATCTATAACCTCAAAATACGAAAAACACAACGGAGAACATGAGGATGTTGAAATTTTTAAAAAAAATTAGAATTAGAAAAAGATCAATAGAAATAATTAATTAGTCAATAAAGAGTTTTCAATATGCTATGTATATTTAGAGAAAAGATAAGATTGAAATAATATTGTGATTGATAATGTTTGCTCTTTCCAGGTGGTTATTAATATCATTAACAATGATAAACATCTCAAAACATGAAATATAGAAAAATGGCAACATTGAAATAATTGGCTAATTAAAATAGAAAGAAGTCATTTAAATAGGGTTAAACTCATTAGACCTAAAGGCATCAAGTCTGCCAAATATAAATGGGTATTTGTATGAAAGTAAAACAAAAAAAGTAATATCATAAAATATAAAGCACAACTTATGACACAAGGTTTCTCATAGAAATCTAGTACTCATAGAAATCTAGTATTAATCATGAGAAAACATATTCTTTTGTGAGAGATGTAATCACATTTGAGTATTAAATAAGTTTATTTTTGAAATCTTTAAAGCATTTATCTTAGATTCTCATAGTTTATACTTGATTACTGCGAAGCAATTTAGAAGCATGTCATGTAATCACCTTGGCAAATACTTAGTGAATGAAAGATATGTAAATAATTCAAGATATCCATGTGTTTTTATTGAGAAGTTAAAAATTGAATTTATGATTATTGTAGTATATGTCGATGATTTAAATCTTGTTAAAATTCATAAAAACAATAATTTAATTGAAAAAAGAATGTGAAATGAAAGATTTTTGAGGGACAAAATTTTGTGTTGGACTTATAGTTAGAACATGTTTTGAATGGAATATTTGTCCATAAATCAATATATATATAAAGTTTTAAATCATTTTTATATGAATAATGAATATCCATCAAATTCACTAATGGTTGCCCATTCACATGAAGTGAAGAAAGACCCATTTCATCCTTGTGAAGAGTAACAAAATTTATTATTTTTTATGTATCGTATTTTAGTGCAATTGGTGTACTTGCGTGTCATGCAAATTATACATGACTAAATATTACATTTTTTTTTTATCAATTTACTAGCAAGGTACAATTCCGACATTGAAACGGTGTCATGCATGCATTATGCTAGCTTTGTGGAACATCTAATATGCGTCTATTTCATTTAAGAAATTCAAAATCATAATTATGTGTCTATAAAAATGCAAATTATCCTTGGAGTCCTCATAAGGCTCAACCTCAAATATGATATGCATATTTACTTATAACAATATGCATTGTTGTATGATGGAGATTTGTAAAACAAATAATAATTATTACTTCTTCAAATTATTTGGAGATACTTGTAATTTATGAAACGAGTCATAAATGCATATAACTAAAATCTATGATCCAATATATTTAAGAATCATATGAATTATCCTTCATTAAAGACTATATAACAATATTATCTAATATTGTATATATTGTACATATTACAAAAGATTTTATTAAAGCTAATTAAATTAAACATATCTCATCACTTAAATCCTATCATACGCATGAACTTAACTTCAGATGAGTAATGAAATTAATGTTTAGCAAGTACGTTGCAATGAATATCTAAAAGATCTATTTACAAAGGCATTGTCAATTACAATATTCAACAAATTAATATATAGGATTGAAATAGGTCATCTCAAAGATCTTTCACGATGAATTAGTGAAAAAATAAAACATGTTAGTATATTATAATTTTTTTCCTTTCAATTAGGTTTTATACCATTAGATTTTATTGGCAAAATTTTTATTAAGGCAATCTTGATAGATAAAGATCATCCTAAAAAATTATAAAAATATTGTACTCTTTTTCCTTTGTTATATTTTTTTCTTGGGCTTTTTTTTTTTTTTTTTGCTAGTAAGGTTTTGACGGAACATATTTTCTTAAATGTAATGGCATCCAAGGGTAGTCTTATAAATGCAAATGGTAGATGAGCACCATCTTATGGTTTGCCATTTACTCATCTTAAAGATGAGTATTAATATTGACAAATTGAAGTTTCGACTCCATTTGGGAAGTGTTTTTGAAAACAATTTGGAAAAACAATATTTGAGAATAATTCTTTGATGTTTTCTTGAACAAAAGTTTGTTTAGAAACCTAAAATGTTTTTAACATGTTTTCTATATTTTTAAATATATTTTAACAATAACTTTTATATATAATGCTTTATTTTTAACCATTCTCTACATTTGTAGAGTTATTTTTTAAAATAACTCTCAAACAATAAGTAAAAATAACTAAAAAATGTTAACACCATTTTTTTGTTTCGTTTTTAAAAATAGAAAATTGTTATGTCAAATGTGTTTTCTTATTTAGCAATTACCAAATAGTACCTTTATTTTTGTAATTCTATACAAAACACTTCTCAATCATATATGGAGAGACTCAAAAGAGAAATTTTTTTCAATTCTCTTCGTTCTCCCCTCCACAATTTTACTTCTTGTTTATTCTTTATTTTATAACTTTCAAGGCACATCCTCTTTTATCTCTATCATTTTTAAGTTTATGGAAAAAAATTTATGTTTAAAAAGTAATAAAACTATCACTAATTTGCCAAGAGGGTGGACACTCTTTCTTTTGGGCGAGGTCATTCCATCGAACCCAAGTCACTACAAAGTGAGAAATACAAATACCATCAACCCCATCTAATATAAGATATCACAATTATTCTTCTCTCTAAGGATACTCAACGTTCTTATTATATTTTATAGGATTGTATGGCTAAACAAACAAACATAGCTTACGAGGCCAAACAAACTTCTATACTAGAGTCAAGAATCCTAGACTTATATAATATTTGTAATGACTTGCTCTCAACTATGTATATATTGTCCATTATAAATCAAATAGATTAAAAGGAGCTTGTACATTTATAATCAAATTTATTTATTTTTAATTTGATGTGGGATGTTATAATCACTTCTCCCTCAATACAGACACAACATTCTGATTGTGTCCAATAGGATTGGAAGGTCGAAATTGAGCTTTAATACCATTTATAACAAATCCGCTTTTACATCAATTTGTGCAAAGGATAGCACTCAAAGTTCCACAAAATAAAAACTTTTTATTTTTTTGACTAAAGAACATTAATAAAATAATAATAATAATAATAATAATATTGTATGTTTTGATGGAATATCGAAGACTAGCTATAGATAAGTTATTACCATGAATCTCCATCAAGTTTAGAAGCTCTCATATATTCAAGACAATATTCAATCTCTCTTGTTCCTTTTTAAAACTTTTCTCTAATCAATATATATAGTATTATCTGTTATATCTTTAATTTCCATAGCTATCATTTGCAATCACAGATTTAATAACCTATTAACATACTATATATGACCCATTTTCAACTCTCACAACTCTGATCATTTGTGACATCAAATTCAATAGAATTATTAAAATGTAGAAAGAGGGAGTTATGATAGAAATTTAGAACACTACAACAGTCATGAAATGGTGAAGATGAAAGGAAAACAAATTAACACAAAAACAATAAAAAAAAAAAAAAAAAAAAAAATTCTCAGACTGAAATACAATTGAATCTGAAAATGCTACCCAGTTCTTATCATTGGCCGAGACTGATGAGACTGAAGCATGCCGCAGCGCTTTTCAATTCATTCTCAGCAACATTGTCAGTGGACTGGGTGGCATCTTTGAAGGATGATTCCGAGCTACACATGAACATAAACCATTGCTGAAAAATCGCTAGATATGGATTAGAATTACAGTCAATATAAACAAAGCTCAAATAAATGCACCTTGATTCATAAGCCTCTTTGGAATCTACGTATGACTGTCTGTCGTCAAAAGTATCGAAGAATGGATGTATCTCATCATAATCCTGGGCAGCTTGGGGTTGGAGGGGTAAGGGCTGTGTGGCAACGGGTTGAGGCTGGATTGTCAGGGAATTGTGAATATCATTGTTGTTGGTGATACTGAATGAATTCTGAGGCCACACAGGATTCAGAGAATTGTCCTTGGGATCAAGGAAATCAAAATTGAAAGGCGCATTGGTCGTAGGAGAATATGGGTGATGGGGTCCAACTCCAACAGGCAGACCACCATCACCACCGCCAGCAACAGAAACAGCGCTGTATTCCGGAGGAGGAGGAGGAGGAGGGTTATGATGGAGAGAGAGGGCACTGCAGCCCAGCTCCAAGGGGGAAGAGGAGGAATCGCTGGGTGCAGAGGCCATCTGTATCTGTTGGTGGTGGTGCTGGCGGCAGATTTCAAGCTGTGAAAGGACAACATGAAGCTCGTCCTCGGTCTGGCGGATTTGGTAATGGAGTTGGCAAATCAAACCCAAGCAGCCGCTAACCGGATAGCGCTCACGGATGGTGGCCTGGTAGATGATGGACTGCATGGCGGTGAGTTTCTGGGTAGGGTCCAATTGCTTGAGAATTTTAAGGATGTTGCTGACACCAAAGAGCCTGTGAGCGTTGGCAAACATTTTGGGCTGATCAGGAGGGAAGTAAGGGGCAAGAGGACACTCAGAGGAGCACTTCCTCCTCTGGTACTTGCAGGCAGCGCATGCTTGGCTAGTCCCACCTTTAAGGGTCATGTCTCCGCATGCACATCCCAACTGTGGAAAGCAGGTGGCTTGGGTGGTTTTCTTTTAAAGTTTTTAACGGAAAAGTCTAGGTGGGAGAAATCTGAAATGGTCTGAGGATATCTGCGGGATTGGAGGGGGAGGGATGAGACTGAGTAAATACAAGAGTGACGCGTGCCCTGATATTAGACACCCTCCTCAGCCTATGGGTGAGGTGAGGGTGAGGCAGGCTCTCTAAAAGTCAGTGATGGGGTATCCTTAATCCTTAAGAGCAACTTGTTTGCACCAAATGTTGTCAAGTTAATCTATTGAAGATTCTAATCTCCGCCTACTTCGGATCTCTACACTCGTCTAAACAAACCAAAGTCTGATAGTTGCTTCATTGTGCCATGTCAATATGTTGACGTGGTACATCTTATGACTCAAATCACACCATCTGGTCACCTTCTACTTTCTTCTTTTCAACTTCTCACCTTAAATTTGATAACCAAGGAAAGTTTCAAAACTTCTCTCTCTCTCTCTCTCTTCAACCCTCTATTTTAAAGCCAATTTAATAATTATTTCATCATTTTTAACCAAACATTTTTTTCTTTCTTTTTTTCCCTTTTTTTTTCTAATCCTTTCAAAAACTCTCTCTCTCTCTCTTCAACCCTCTATTTTAACTCTATTTTAAAGCCAATTTAATAATTATTTCATCATTTTTAACCAAACATTTTTTTCTTTCTTTTTTTCCCTTTTTTATCTAATCCTTTCAAAAACTCTCTACCTCTATCTCTCTCTCTCTCTTCAACCCTCTATTTTAACTCTATCTTAAAGCCTCTCTCTCTCTCTCTCTTCAACCCTCTATTTTAACTCTATTTTAAAACCAATTTAATAATTATTTCATCATTTTTAACCAATCATTTTTTTCTTTCTTTTTTTCCCTTTTTTTTCTAATCCTTTCAAAAACTCTCTCTCTCTCTCTCTCTCTCTCTCTCTCTCTCTTCCACCCTCTATTTTAACTCTATTTTAAAGCCTCTCTCTCTCTCTCTATTTTAACTCTACTTTAAAGCCAATGTAATAATTATTTCATATTTTTAACCAAACATTTTTTTCTTTCTTTTTTTTTCCCTTTTTTTTTTCTAATCCTTTCAAAAACCCCTCAACAAGTTTACATCCTAAATTTGTGCTACAGTTGAAGTTATCATATCTGTACCTTAACTTATTGAAAAAGGTGAAAACAAAATTTGTTTTCAGAATAGTTAAGAAATAGGAACATTAGACTACCAATTCGGTGTAAACGAAAATAAGGTATAAAACAATTAAATTTGATATATATATATATATATATATATATATATATATATATATATATAAAGACTAATAATACATGCCTGTTTTTATTTTTTACAAGTATCAATTCAATACCATAACAAAGCAAAAACCAGAAAAATATGATTAATGATGATCAACACATTCTCTTCTCTAGAGTTTATAAATGCTAATCACTGCAGAAAACATGTAATAACATCTTTGCATCACTATTTAAATGATAACAGTCATAGTAAAGAAATCATGGTCTTCCCCATCAAAATAAGATCAATAGGTCGTGCATAACACCACTGTTTCTTAATGAAAGCTTGAATGGCATCGACATGATATTCAACCTCAAATACCAAGGCATAAGTCCCAGAAACACCTAGCAAACAGCATCCAAAAAGGAGTGTATGGTATTGATTCCGGATAAATCATGCATAAATAAATATTACTGAGGCTTTGTGAATAGCTACGAAGTGTCTGTTTCAATTCAAAATTCAAAATCCATCAGCAGCAACATGATTTTTTAATTAATTTTACTATATGCTGCAGTAGGGACCCAAGGGGCCATCAAAATGTGATCTATACAGTACCACTTTTAAATTAAGAAAAAGAAAAAATGAAAACAAAATCCACCAGACAACATTTTGAATCTAAATAAACTGGTATTTCCCTGTGCACAACTATTCTATGCCCCCAGCAACAGCTGCTAATGATCAACTTGCAAATCAGAAGCATGATCCTCTGCATTCCTGCCCGCCAGGCACTTCGGTGGTCACTGCTCCTTTCTTCAACCAAACCACCTTATTGAAAAGACCCCAGAGAAAAGGAGAAAACCAAAACCCTAATTATGCTGATAAAAGTATTTGGACTTTCCAAGTGTACCAAAACCCATGGTTCAGGCCCTTCAATAACCTGATTTCCTCATTCTGAAACACAAACTCTTTTAATACATTATGTCTCCCTGAGAGGACAAGTTGCTCCTACAAAAACCCTTCACTGTATGACAAAATTCTTGATTTTATATCAAAACTTTTTAAACTTCTTCCGAAATAGATACTGCAAGTTTCATAAGCACAACCGCAGCAACACATAATCATAGATAGAAGTCAAATCTCAAGGTACCACAAAGTTGATGCTCCCCCATGCAGCAAATAATTCGAGAAATTCCACAAAAACTAATTTACAGCTTCAAAGAAAAGAACCTGAGGTTGCAAATGTCCTCTTTCACACATGGTAAGAACATTGTCCCAGCTACCAATTACCTATACATTCAATATGAAACATAAAACTCAATCCAACAGCATAATGATGGAAGAGAGATTTAAAAAAAAAAAAAATCAGAATAAAAAGGGGCTTTTTACCTTGACTGTTTTATCATCATACATAACCCACCGTTCATGCTCATGACTATAGGCAAAGCAATGATAATGTTGCCCATAATAGCATACCTGCTTACACAAGAAAAATTCAGGTTAAAGACAATGTGGCAAATAGATGCCTAACCAATAATATATACATTTGTCTCATACACTATGGGGATGGTAAGAGATATATTTTACATCCTAGAGGGGTTATAATTGGAGATACCATTGTTTCTGGTACAGAAGTTCCTATAAAAATGGGAAATGCCCTACCTTTGAGTGCAGTTTGAACTATTGATTTACGTAATTGGAATTAACCAATTAGGTTTACGACGAAACCTAGAAATCGATCAACAGACAATTAAATGTCAAATTTTCAGCATATATGTAGTGACAACAAAGACATCACTACAGAAAACCACTGACAAAGACAAGTTTGAGCCTTAAGGTCAATCAACTCTCTCCAAATTCTTGTATTAATTAGAGCAAAAGAATCTCAAATCACTTTATAGCCATCAATCTTTTTTTTTTTTTTGAAAGGTAAATTTTTGTCCTCTTTGGGACTTAACCTGGCACCTTCCAAAAACTCTCCCAACTCTTCACCACCTGAGCTATAGCCCTCAAGGGCATATTGCTATCTATCTTTCAACTATACATATATATATAGACAGTGGTAAACAAAAGACTCAAGTTTTATAATTCACAGAAACCACAACACACAAAATTCACTTATTTGAATATTATATTGAATTCTTCTAATCTATCCATACCATTTTTTCTTAAGATGGAAAAATCCATCTTCTTAGTGGACATTCAAAGAAAGATCCTGATAACTATCGAAGAGATTTAATATCAATATCTACATCAAAAATATTATATTTGAGGTTTATTGCAGAATCATACCACTGAAACCAAGCAATATCGGTTCTTTGGATCTAGACCACGATAAAGGACACTGACATCTATCTCAGTATTCAGTGCTGCTAATGTTGCTGTTATGTCATCAGCACTCTCACATGTATTCTGCCAACCCAAAACTGCAAATATGTAAAGCAAGTTTTGTGAGTAACTACTGAACAAAAAAGTCAAAGATCTTCCAACAACTCTGCTTCACCTATTGTAAAAACATGTGGTGGAGTTGAGAGAATATGATGGATATAGTTGAACTTCCCACAGCCACCAGCCTCAGGATCACAAGCTAACTGGTGATTCATTTCTACAAGATTCAATAGCTCATCAAAGGAGCTTTCTGCACACATAACCTGAATGGTGCACGAAGAACCTTGAGTTAACAAGAATAAATTAACTCAAAAGGCACAAAAGAACTCAATCACTTTCAAAATTAGTATTGTTGCTGTTAAGAAATATGCAATTGAACAAAATACATTACAAAGATGTACCTTCATAGTTCGGAGTGCACTGGCATTGATATTATGAAAGAAGGAAGTGTACTTTAGATGCCTAGACTCTAAACTACAATTGTAGCAATTCATTCGCTCAAAAATGTCCATTCCAAAAAGAGAATGTGCGAGACAAATGCTGTTTGCACAATCCCAAGACGCCATGCAATTGCTTTCCACTGATTCAGTATCAGAAATACTGGAAGAAGTGAATGACCGATGAAGGCAGTCAAATATTACTCCCAGCACTTCAGAAGCATCATTCATCTGTGCCTGTACATATTAGCCCTTCATATTAGAGAGATCCCACTATCTAAATTTATAGAATATATTAAAGAAAAATATATAAATTTAATTCCAAGTTTACTTAAAAAGCAAGGGTACTAACAAAATCTGTAAATTTACCTCCTGGAAAAAATTACTATCTGGATATAGATTGCTTAGAGCAATCCTCAGAGCAGAAGGGGCAACTGCTTCTCGTCGTGTATCTGTAGATGCTACGCTCAGGGCAGTGAAAATTTCATATAATGCACATACAACGCAAGGATCTCCGACGTGAACATGCTCTGATGTTGATCTCCCCAAGAACTCATTTCGAAATCGTCTTAAATGCCACAAAGACTGAGTTTTCACAGGAGGAGCACAGGCCAGAGCAGATATTAAAAAATGAAGTGCATCAATAGGAAAGGTAAGAAAATGGAAAAAGTTTTACTAATGGTATAACAGTAACCTGTATGATTACATTCAGAAAACAATTGTATTCACCCACTTCATTCTTCAGCCCAGTACCCAACATATCTGCTCCAGACATATTTTTAATTACCACGTCATCTGGTGAAAGACCAACATCATCCACTTCATGAGACATCCTTTGTGGCATTCTTAAACTTGAAACCAGGGGTAGTTTCTGATGTGCTTGGTATGCGTCTGAAACATAAATACATTGTCAAACCATGGCAGATAATCCACAACTACTTCAAGGAACAGGGAAGAAGAACTAATCGCTCAAGATGCTGATAAATGCACTAATAGGGGAAAAGCATTGCAACTTGTGTAGGGTTCCAACCTCAAAGGCTATTCAGAATTTTAAGTTAATTTGTGTAGGACACTACAGTGAGATTAATTGAGGTCGAGGCATCAGCCAACTTGAAAAAACTAATCTATTCATTCAGTCCTCATGTGTATGTTATTTATGTATATATGGACATTGAATAGTTAATAGAAACAATCAACATAGGGGAGTTCATACTTGTAACAGTAATTCATTTATGCTATTGACTATTTACTTAGAGTCAACAGCCATCCCATTCAGTTAATGACATAAATTTGCAAGATTAATATAACATGAATTATGAATATAACAACAATAGAAGAGATTTACCAAGACTTTGACGTACGGCTTGTTTAAGGTCTGCTTGGAATCTTTCCTCATCATCCTCCTCTGCTTGTAACTGTCTTAATGTCTTTGTTCCATTGTCTCCCAAAAGAAGATTAACTAATTTTAACCCAAAATAACCCATGATCATATTAGTTTCATACTTGACAAATAGGATCATAATTATAATGTTTAGACATCTTCTTAAGATATAGGGATACTGGTTGGTCCAGTCCCCAAAACCACAAACCTAACATTCATCAGATCCTCAAGTGGCCCCTCTTAGAAAAGGAGGGGTTAATTTCCATGTAAAGAAACAATGATGATATTAATTTAACACCCCAAATTAAAACCAATGTAATGGACTATGTAATCAGAACACATCATGCAGAAAGTGGCTTAAAATGATGCAAAGCCCGTCATTGAAACACCAATGAATGAAATAAGACATATCTTTAACCTGCCCTCTTTAGCACTTTAGCCCCTTGTAAAATTGCTAAAATCATGGTAATAATAAGTGGTGCATGCATTAGTCACTGGAAAAAGAGGCATGCTAAAATAGAAATAGCAAGACATGTAAGCCAATAAGGTGATATAAACAGCTTTGCCTATCAAAAAATAAAGGTGATATAAATGACTCGTTGAATACACCATTTCTGCAGAAGCTCCAAAGCAAAGCATAAAATATTCTTACTGAACCAAAGAATCAATTATTGAAACCCTCCCTTCTACAAACCCAATTTTTAAATGTGAAATGAAATGACATAATCAGATTCCCCTTTTATGAAGTAAGGAGTTTGTGAAAAGGCACAAATTAATCAACAAGATAATACAGCATATGACCACTTGTTATCTCACTGTCACCCAATAAGAGGTGTGGTAATAGGGCATGGTAATCAGGTTAGGCCCTGTTTAAATTGGCATTTTGGAATCCCAAAGCTCTAAACCCAATAAAAGGTTTTGCATTTTATAAGAAAAGCTGCTGGCTTAAAAAAAGGAGGTTAGAATGGGAAAAAACAATGCTTCTTCTCATGGAATACATTTTTTGAATTATGTGAAAGTTATTTCACGTTTAATGTAACTTTATAATACCAAGATTGCCCCTTTAAAGCCAAAACCAAGCAACAATTCTAAATGAGGCCTCATCACTAAGAACATTTGTCTAATTTCAGCCATTGATCATCTAATGCCAGATGAATTAAGTGGTTACTCGTCCTAAAGGCTGGGGTTAGATAGATTTAAATTGGGTAGTCTACTATTTTGGCTCTGTGTTCGAAAGTTTTAGGTGCAAGAAACATCAAAGTCCATGGAAAGACAGGCATAGCTTAAACAGACAGCATAAATTAGACCTCCAAGTCAGCAGAATAACCCAAGCTATGTTATAAACCTAAGCTCACCCCTAGCTCTAGATCCTCCACCTGAAACCAGATTCTACATGACCTCTAACCCACACTTGTTGCACTAGCTTAGGTTGGGTTGGCCAGAACATATCAGAAAAAAGGGATAGGCCAGGTTAGTTTGGAGAAATTTTTGTGCTGTCAAAACCAAATAAAATGGGTATGAGGCAAAAACCGAACAGAGGGAGAAAGATCTCAGATTCTACTTGGCAATAGAAAATGGTGTAACAATACTCCACTGATTTAACAAAGAACAAGAAAGATCATAGAGTGAGAAAGGAACCAAAAATTTGAGTGACACGGAGAGGCAGAGTTTGAGAGGGAGTTCCTCTCTATGCACAGAACTGGGCGCACAAGCAGCATTCATATCTCAGAACAGATGCAAAGGATTGGATTCAACTTAACAAGGTTGGAATCCCATACTTTTGCTCACAAACTAATGTCAAAACCAACTGATCAAAAAAAATTTATATTTATAAATAATTTTTTGATAGGCAAAAAGATAATATTTAGAAAGTGCCAAAGTAAAAGGCACAACAAAGTGCACACAATGTATACATTTGTTGCCAAAAAAGGCAAGCAAGAGGAAAAATGAAGAAGCAAAAAACAAACCTCTCTCCTTACTTAGAACTAATCCTTTATATTTATCAATGGCTAAATACACACACAAACAAAGGCATAGTTCAGGTATGAAATTAGCCCAATACTGGAAATTAATATCACTCTCAATTGAAGTAGGGGTTGAGTCTTCCCAATCTATACTATAGTTACCCAAGTTTCAATTTGAGCTCTGGTTGTATAAGGATGAATCAACTAAGTTTGAGATAATATAGATAAGGACGGCATTATCAAATTGAATGGTTATCACCCCATCATATCCCAATGCATATTACTTTCAGCTTAGAGCTTCAGTTTTAGTAATTACCCACCAGAAATTTAATGCAACTCAGAGGCATTCTACCCATTAATGCTTAGAAAAGAGTGGCAATGGCCACACCATGTCCCAATGCATATTTTCTTCAGTTTAGTGCTTCAGTTTAGGTAATTTCCCACCAGAAAGTCAATGTAGCTTAGAGGCATTCTACCCATTAATGATTTAGAGAGGAGAGCTCATGCAGGTTTTTTTGTTTTTTTTTTCATTTTTCTTTGTTCACCAAATAAGAGCATAGGCAACTTAAGTTGATGATGTAAACTGATTTCCCATGGTGATTTAAGACTAAGCACAATATTTTTGAATCACCTTAGAAGAGTTCGAAGAGCCCTAACATGCACCCTTCTAGGCAACCATGAATTCAACTTGGCAACAATTGCATTAGAAATGCTAAAATGTAGCGCAAATGTCAGATGTCTTTGACAAAATGGAGCAAAATAGTAAACAATGACATGCTATATTTAAATAATAAAAATAAAATAAACATAACAATTGTTTGGGGGGCAAAAACTTCTAAAAACTTACCTCCACTGCCATGAATTTTAACTTGCTCTTTGACGCGATCTTCAATATGTGAAATCCCCACTTCAACGTTTTCCTTTCCAGATGATACAGCCTGATACTTCCCATCAATCAATTTGGTGGAATTCTTTTGCCGTTTAGTTTTTCTTCCTATCCGCCGCTCAGAAAGCAAAACACCATCCACTGGACTTCCACCATTAGGTAAGCCTGCACATGAAAGATGATTATAAACACAGCTTCAAAGTATCAGTCCATCCAAATTATATGGTCTAACTACAAGACTGCTAACCTTGTTCAACTTTTGCATGATACTGACTGGGAGTGCTTCTAAGCCTCTGATTAGCAGAACTAGTAATTGAGTCAGTCAGCACTGTAGTACCATCCATAACATCCCTAGGCATGCCATCAAAACTGTTTGGGAACTGGCTCTTCTGCATCAAAGTTCATTAAGGTGCAAAATCATAAGTTTTCCCTTGACACTTGAATGAGTATGGAACTTTCTCAACCTCCAAATTAAGCATCAAGATATCCCTCTGAGAATATTCTCCAGCATTATTTTCATAGTTCCAATTATCCATAGGAAATGGATTTCTTAGAAGGAAGCACCAAATCCTTATTCCAACTAAGTTACAAAGAATTGGCACATAGTATGCTTACCTGCTTAAAATGTTCCAATTGTTCATGTGCATCATGCTCATCAGCACTAGGATTTAAGTAACCAACAGAAAATCCTATCACCACCTTCTCTGGAATTATTCCAGTTGTTTTCTTACGTTGCTCAGCCAGGTGCTTCTGTTTAGCCTCATTCTCAATTCGTCTTTGATACTCCAAAGTTTCTTCAAGTTTCCTTTCCTCTGCTTCAAGCTCAATCTTTCGTCTAAGTTCCTCTTCTTGATGTTTTGAATCGTCATCATTCACGAAAGCAACAGGCTCAGAGTCTGGATGTTCACCATCAGATGCAACTGGACTAGAACTGCAGCAAGACATACATCAAAAGTACATCAAGAATATATAATAACCAAGGGTGAGATATTTTAAATAGAATGTGTTAACAGTGTGAGCTTGCATCGCAAATGTAAGAGGGAGACATACTCCTGTTCAGTTGCCACATGATGAAGAACGTGCTGCTCGCTACCACCAGTACCCTGAAAGAGTAAGAAAATATTGACATCATATCCTGGATTCAAGTATAAAGAAGCTACTAGCCCAGTATAAGAAGCAAGAGTCAGACACATTGTTGAAACCTTTGAATCCTTCATTTTCCTATACTCTTTGCTTTTTTTCTTTTCTTTTGTCTTGTCATGGTTATGTCTTGAATTATCACTTCCCCCAATGGCACTCTTTTTGGAATCAAGTGCAAGTTCTGCCAAAAATGCTTCCCTTGCAGCATCAGATTTCTGTGTGGCATCTTTCTCGGCCAGATCCTCCAAGTGTGCCTGAAAAAGGGAGATTAAAACCAAAAACACGTAAACTTGGACCAGAAAATGGTGAGGCAGAAGAGACAAAGTTGAACTTTTTAACACAAACCCGCATGAATGATTTCAATAGAGGCAATATTATGGACCGATAATCAAAGGCAGACACAGGCTCAAGAGTAAGCTCAAACTGCTGCATCCCAGTAACATTTCGCATTATCCTTGCATCAATTTTGCTCAGCTGCACAACTGAACAAGTTAGATAGAAAAGAAAAACCATCTCATGCTTTTGTTTAGAAAGTGCATGTAGGACCAACAAAACAAACCTCAACAGATAACTGTTCTTTCTGTCTCTGAATAGCAACTTCTATGCAAGCATCCATTTGATGCAGAAAGTCCTTTGATCTCCAATCATCATCCTCACCAGATTCCAAGTCACAAAGATGAGAGGTAACACCATTGTAATGTTCCTCATATCCAAACTGATTCATATTCAAAGATTCTGCTTCTTTTAATACATTTATTACGGCATCAAACTCAAATCTATTGCTGCTGAGCATGACTTCATTCTCACTCTCCCTAAGTTCTTCACGTCGCTTCGTTAAGACAGACTCAAGGCTTCGACTACCAAAGTCAGTGACATTCTCCCTCTTTTTACCTTCTTCAAGACACAGATCTTCCACAGCTTGCAATGCTTCCTCGTAGCTTAAATGCTCACATTTTCTCTTGCACAAGCTCTGCAGGTGGCAAAATTCCTTCTCCAGCATCTGTAAAATCTCCATTCCTTGATTGGATTTCTCCTCTCTTATACGCATCCATGATGCCAACTGTTCCACACTTGAGGGACCTGTAAATATCCAGGACAACAAAGAACCTCCATCAGGTTGAACCCCATTTTCATTGCAAATGATTGGAGAAGTTTCTGTAGCAGCATCATCTGTGACAGCAACATGACTTGCAGTGGAGGTATTTTCGGTTGGCAGTAAATGCTCATCCAAAAGAAGACACGAAGCATCTCCATTTAGGAGAACATTCTCTTTGATATCAAAATCCCGATTGAGACTATTTGCATCATCCATGGCACTGCTTGTTTTATCCGAAGATCTAGCTAAACCACAAGCATGAGAAAGCTCCTGCAAGAATTTAAGCAGTTTCCTGAGTTGGGAAGCTCCCAAAAAGCATATGCACATAGGTGTTTGGTCCACACCATAGTTCAGAAGCTGAGAACCAGAAGCAATACCCTGCAGCTCATCCGTTGTAAATTGCATCACCTTGCTAAGATGGCTCCCAGCTAGACACTTATGTTTAATAAGCATCTCAAGCAACACATGAATTTTTTCAAGGAGTTTAGCACGCTCAGAATCATCAGCTAGTGGCCATCTATTGGCAAGCAAGTATGCCTTGGACCCCTCATTCCCATCACATTCTCTGGTACCATGGTTTGGAATCTTATCAGAGTCACTCTTCACCAAGTTTCCACAACTGCAACCATCGCCTAACATCCCCTTTTCAGGGGAAGATTCCCATGCATCTTTGAAGCAATCAATGCACTCCTCTGTATTGTTCCCTGTGTAAAATTCATCAACAAGTTCATTTTGTTGACATTTTGATTCATTTTTCAGCATTTTAACTGCAGCAGAGATATCCAGTGGTTTCCAAGAACAATTAACAATCATCTCAATCCACTCATTGTCAATGTTTTGGGGCAAAACAGACTGCATTTCGGGTAAGAGGTTCCCCATGTGCTCCTGCACAACATGCTGCATGTGCAATTCTGAATCTTTAAATTTCTCACCACAACGGCAGCAAACCCAAAACTTCCACGCTTTATTCACTTCTACAAAAGACAAAGCTTCCGATAACACTCCACTTGCCAAGCCATCCTTCACTGAACTAAAATGGGCCTTGAGATCGCTAATCCTGATTTTAAGCAAATCTTTCCTCATATTGAAACTCATTGAATTCCAATATGACCTAACCCTATCCTTTCTTTCCACTGTAGACCCAAATTTCCGGGCATTCTTCCGGCGCTCTCCCACTCTCTGACCAGGTCCTGAAGATGTTTCTGATGCCTTATCAGTCCTATCTCCCTCACTTTGTGATTGAGGCGCATCTGACTTCTGCTGCAATAACCTTGCTGCAGCCACCCGGACTTCAATCTCCTTCCTCCGTTCTTCCTGTGTCTTAGTTGCCTTCTTGATCTCATTAGGCCGCTTACTTTGCACCAACCTCACCTCCATGGGGTCTTCCGAAACCCTCCTTATTGGAATCAACCTAAACTTCTCCTCCCCATTTCCAAGATTCTTCATCCAAGTCGAAATTGATGCAATGTTCGATTTCTGAATAAGAGACCGCAACTCATTCTGCACATGCCCAATTCGTGCTTCCACTGTTGATATCTTCTGCTGGCTCTCATCCTGCAAGCTTTCCTTTGCAGGATCAACCGGACTGTCAATAGACAATGCCCGTTCACACTCATGCACCACCTCTTCATACTCCTTCCCCTCACTCGCTGCCTCATAGAGCAAATTGGCATAAAAATGAGCAAACTCAATGGAATTCGGTGACAGCTCCACCGCTTTCTTAGCAGTCTCAATGGCATTCTTCAAATGCCGCTGCTTCGCATTGGGATCGTCAATAATCGACGCTACCTTCACACACACAGTCCCCTGAACTCGGTGAATCAACGCCGAGTGCACAGAGTTGTCGTGGCGAACACTCAACTCCTTCATGATTCTTAGGGCTTTGTTGTGGTTCCCCCGGCGGAGGGCGGTCAGCGACCGCTCGCATTCCAGTTTGATCGCAGAGTAAGCCGAACCCTCCGATTCGACCCCCGTTACCATCTTACTCTTTTCCGAACTGTTGCCCACATTCAGATTCGGAGATTGTTCCGCTTCAGCCGAGTTGGCGCCATCTCCCCCGACTGCGGCGCCCCCCGGCGACCCCTTTGAGCGCGGAGCGAGGTTTCGCTTCTTATGCCCCATCTGTATATTCTACAACAATCCTATTGGCATGCATATGAGAGAGAATAGTAGATAGACTTACTCCGTTAGATAGAGAACACGAAGCGCCAAGTTGGGATTTTGTGAGAGAGCAGCACTTGCCAGTGACGGTGGTAGTGCCGGAGACAGCCGATCGGAGATAATTTCTATGTACAGTGTTCTCTCTCCCCCTTTCTTTCTCTCTCTCTCTCTCTCTCTCTGAAACACGCCTGCCCGAGAAAGGGTGAGGCCTGACGAGAAAACGAGATTAAAGAGAAAGCCACTCTTTATATCTATTTTTATATTCACACACACCTCTAATCAGACCCCTAATTTCCACTACACAACTTTTTTTTTCTTTTTCTTTTTATCTCTTAATTTTTCACTTTTGCAGATTTTTATGTAACTTCATAAATATATAAATTATTTTAGACCCATAAATAAAAAACCAAAAATGGAAATTTCAGAATCACCCTTTAATCCTTTATAGTAAGCTCTATTCACCCGATGTATGAAGGGCAAAATTTGACCTTACAAAATTAGGATGAATAAGTGGCCTTAAATTATAATCCACTCTATATGGTCTTAATTTCCCAATAATTTAAAATTTTGATTTAGGTAGCCGTATATTTAATACACTCAAAATACATTGCTTTTTCGTTTAGGGAGAATGATGATTTGGAATTAGAGGGTCGACAAGAGTAGAGGAGAGGGAGCTCCCAAAGGCCAAGAATAGACGAAACAACAGAGAAGGGAAAGGGAAATTGCTGGCTATGAATCTGACATCTGCAGTTGGTGAAGCTTGTCATAGTTAGGTGGTTTCCTTTTTAAGTTATGACCAAACCTTCAAGACCAAGGTTACCATCTCTTCAATCTTTGCATTACCAAAAACTAAGCATTCAATGTAATCACAAACCAGAATACATGAAGGATCAGTTGGAGCTCACATGGGGTTGTAAATTTATGAATGAAAAACTGTGTTAGCGATGAGGAGTAGAAAGGCTGGAACTGTTACTTATAACAACAATTTTGAGATAGCAGATAACAACAGCTTCATAAGAGTTCAAACCAATGCCTGAGGCAACCAAAGTTCCTCTTCTTTCTTTCACAACAAAACTGCAATGGTGGTGCGACAACATTGCCTTCTACAGTAAATGCATGCGCTCGACGTAGGATTGGAGTAGCCATCTGCCAAGGGGCTCCCCTCGTCCGACAAAACAACCGGAGTTGCCATTTTCAGTGAAAAAGGGGAAGCTGAATATATGCAGCAGTTCTTGCACTGCCTGCCTCACCAGAGAAGCTCCTGTCACCCTGCTCCTCCGACCCCATCCTGTCACTATATCAATCCGGCTGGGAACAGTTCCAGATATAAGCATCTCCCGGCGGAACCAGGCAAGTGTCCGTGAGAGTGCCGTTACAGCAGTCCCATCTGACATGAAGTGCAGATTGATGAGCCAATAACACGAGCTTTTCTCTCTAACTGCGTCTGGATAGACATTCTTCTGTGCAGCAACTTCCCACACAGAACCAGCCTCCTCCTTGAGGCCTGACTTGTGGAGAAAATCCACGACTGCATCAACAAGTCCCCTCTTACTCTCCCTATCCTCGCTGTGCATCAGATCCAGGAACTTGCTCACATGACCTCGAACATTCTGTCCATCAGGTCCTGCAGCTGGCATGGACAGTAGGAACATGTGTGCAGGGTGACCCGTCACTGCCATAAGCTCACCACAAAATCCCATGTCAAATGATGACTGAGCTTCAGTACAACAACTGAGAAGCAAGGTATAAGTTTGCAAAGAAGGCTGGAGACCTAATCGCAACATGCTCTGCAGCAAGTTGTATGCATCTGAAAGCCGATGCACCCTAAGGAATGCACTGAGCAGGGAATTGCAAGTGGGCACATTAGGGCACAACCCAGCATTGAGCATGGCTTGATACCACTCCCAAGACTTCTCAACATTCCCAATCTTTCCCCACAAGTCTACTAAAAGACCATAAACAGGTTCATCTGGCACCCAATTCTTCCTTTTCATCTCAGTAAAAATTGCTTCTGCCTCCTCAAGATGCCCACAATGGCCAAGCACCTCCATTACTATGCTGTAAGTTACTTTGTCGGGTTCAAATCCTGCATTCTGCATGTCACGGTAAAGTTCTAATGCAGTTGGATAGTTCCTTGCCTTGGCTTGCAAAGCAATCATAATATTGTAAGTGACCAAGTTTGGAACACAGCCATGATCAACCATCTCGCAGAATAGCTTGTGAGCAGAAGTCAAATGGCCAGCTTTTCCCAGGCAGTTGATTATAACACTGTAGGTGAATGTGTCAGGAGAAAGGTGAGCCTCTTGCATCTTTTGATACATGTGCAAGGCAACATCCAGAAACCCTGCTTTCGCATGGATGTCGATGAGTGTGCAATAGGTGACACGGTCAGGTTGACATCCTGCTTCCTGCATCCTATCAAAAACGCTGACTGCTTCATTCAAATAGTTTGCCCGGCCATAACTGTGAATCAACCGATTATATGTCACCACATTTGGCTGGCATCCATCCCTGACCATCTCGGCCAGCAATTTGTTAATCGCACCGAATTGTCTAGCACGACCCAGGATGCCAACCATTGTGGTGTAAGTATGCCCATCATGCTTGAACCCAGTTTGTCTTTTCAGCCAATAAAAGAAACCAAGAGCAACCAAATGGTCTTGAATCTGCTTTAGAACCTGGTTTGCTTGATATGCATCCATCGAACAGTTGAGATTTCTAAGAGCCTCTTCTGCTGCAGGTCCCCAACTCAGCTGTCGTAATATGCGAGAAACATTTTCCACAAAATGCCCAGAGCTTCCAAACTGCCTAGACACTGGAGCAATTCCTATCATTTTTGTATCTCTTAGGGGCTTGCTGAACCCCCCTGCGATGCCTCCCACAAACCTTGGTTCTGAATTTCGAACATTGGAATTGAAATTGGAATTCGATGTTGAGTAGTTTGAATAAGCTTTTGACTTCTGCGGCATAGACCTCTTATTGTGAGTATCTGAAGACAGACTTCGAGTATCTACTGTATTCCTTGTCCAGGTATCTCCCACATGACTGCAACCTTTAACTGAGCCTGATTTATCACCTTTACCTCTTGTACTGTGATAACTACTTGTAGAGTTTGAGGCTGCTGCTATATTGGCAGACGACTCTGCACGAACTTTTGAAAAATTCCCTTTTCTAATGGGTTTTATATTTGTTGATTTGATGTTAGAAAGAGGCTTGGTGGGGTCAACCATACAGTTCTGTGGCAGCTTAAGCATTCCACTCCCATCTGACATAGGAATCTTATAATTTACTAAATCAGACAGAAAATTTACTGCTACAATACCTGCCCTAATAAACTGATCTGAGATAGGAGGCGCATGCACCGCATTGTTATTAACATCAACATTGTCACTGACATAACTAACACACTCTGATCCCACCACAGATCTAGGAGCAGCTACAACTTGTGGTAGAGAAGTTGCATACTCAACACTCTCAACTTTTTGAGAACCCACTACTTTTACTGCATCACCCAAAAACAGGGGTCCAACTCTTGCTGCAGTTTTGGATGCCAAGGTGGTTTGCTTCTGCATGATCAAAACTTCATTTCTTGCATGCTGCTTTGTTGAAACACAAGTTTCATCTTCAGAGCAAGGGCATGAGTTTCCATCTGGTGTACTGGATCGTGTTCCACTAATTAAAATGGACCTAGCAGAGTTGGAAAGGGGACCAATCTGCTTTGTTCGCAACATAATCTGCAAATAGAGTAATACCTTCCATAAGAAGGCTTGCAAAATAGTCGATACCAATAAAATAAGGACATCCTTACTAAATCATGAAAGTAAAATCCATTCATTCATTAGTTTGTATGCTAGTTCAGTAAAGAAAAAGGCCATTCTGTTGCTGGTAGTGCCATACCATCACACATCAACAAACAATGAAGTAGAAACAACTTACTAAATTACGTCCTTGAAGAATCCAGTTTCTTAAACTGTAATCCAGAGTTTGTTGTACCCTAAAACCCTTCTAATGCCGGTTACAAGGGTTCCCACCTTACTGGCACTTCTCTTTAATTACATTTGACCTATAAAAATGAAATCAACAGAAGACTTGTGAGTTTAATAGAGTAGGTGATGCAAGAAGGAAAAATAGGACACAGTTTTTTTCAAGAAAAAAAAAATGGTTTCAAATTTTGATTGATCTTAAAGAACAGTAAGAAAAATTAATACAGATATCAAAATTCATAACATCTCAATGCTCCCTTGCAGGATATAATGATACATTGGCATAAAAGAAACACATTTATAATATTTTATTTTATTTTTAAGGATTAAAAATAACACAGAACTAAAACTGGCTCAATCTTTAAGGCAAAAATTAACAATTCTGGTCACAAACAAATTGGGTCTCATAGAAATCCGTAGTCTGATGCTGGCCTTGGTTTGATCCTGCTCTATGAGTAGAGTGAACAAAATAAATCATGGGGATGACGCTATTTTAGTTATTCAAGTTTTAGAGGATTTAGTATATTATGACAATTTTTTTTAATAGGCATATTGACATGAAATAATGTGACTGACATTTTGTTGCTTGACAATGGGAAAGAATGAAAAGGAAATGGATTGCCAGTGGTAATTTAGCTTGTCAACTCATAATATAACCTAACACCATAGCTTGTGGAGCCAGATATATGAGAAAGCAGCAGAAGACGTGTGTAGGAGTGATTAATGCAGACAATCAGAAAATGTTTAGCACATCCATAATTCTACATTTCCATGGCCTGTACTATTTTTCTGTACCTGTTCCATTGCTATTTGTTATCCTAGTAACATCCTAGATCATTATACAACTTTCAATATGTTTACAACTAACTACCATGCTGATAAACTCAGGCAATAGTTATAAAGACCGCTTTTTAAATGGACAATAAGATCGTATTTTACAAAGAACATTAAATTATTGTTTTTGTTTTATCATTGTCCATTAAAAATATTCATAAGTCTGTGTCCCATTTATAATTCTGAATTATTTTCCAATGATCTTAATTATATTTATGATTAATGATGGCACTTAACTAAGACTTTGCTCGAGATCATGCCACAATGGGTGCCCGTGTTTTTGTAGTTCAATGAAAAAATAATCAAACCATGAATAGTTTTTGTTTGCATTCTCCTCCAATCTTCACTATGTTTTCCAACTTCACACCCCAAAAAGCCTTTTCCTGCAGGATAAATAAGATGCTGCACCTTGCATCATGGAAGGGGCAAAGGGTATTTCTTGCTTTAGGGAGCACAAGCAACACCAACTATGGCTTTCCAAAGTAAGAAAAGTATTTCCAAAATGCTAGATGATATGAGAACAATACCAATGTCCACGCATACACCTAAGTTCTTGATCCATTCATACCCTTCAATCTATACACAAAACTGTTCTTCCAACATATACAAATCAATGAAAAAGACGGATTCAGCCATAAATAAGTTCTCAAAATTTTAAATACAGAGAGACATAGAAGCATCAATCTTCACCCAAGAGGAAAAACCTTAGCCTTGTGTCGGTTCCCCTAAAAAATAACTTTCTTTGCAAGGCTAATCACAACCAAACACAAAGTTACAATCATCCTTTTCTCTCAAATACTGTACCAGACCAGCCTATGAACTGTAGCTCAATGGACGTGTATTTACCATCCCAAATCATGAATAGCCTTTGTTTCTCATTCCCCTTTTCTCAACACTGCTTCAATCAAATCTATTCCTCAACCCCCCCTCCGTCCAGCACCCAAAAGTGGGCAAAGGAATCCTGCAATTAGCATTTTGAAAGTACTTATCTTTCTTCTTTTGCTTATCAGAAAAAAGATCAAAGCAATTGCTGCTTTGAAAAGCAAGAAAAATTCTTCCAGAATGCAAACAAAAATCAAAACCTCAAAAACCATTCAAAACCCTCCATTGCATCAACAGAACTCCTCCTCCCACACGCACAAAATCAAATTAAAACATACACCCAATTCCACCCCTTCAAAATAATAAGAAAAGAACATCAACATTTCACCATATCCTTCAAAAAATAAACAAACCCACGTCTCCAATCACTAAATTAAATCCAAAAAAAATGGAAAAATCCAGCAATAATTCACCTTCCACTTGCTCTTAGCTTTGAGAACTTAGAGAAAGAGAAGTACCTGAAAAGGGGATGTGGATAGCTGAGTTTTGTGGAGAGAGAAAGAGAGAAAAAAGTACAGGAGGCGGCTCTCTTCCTCTCCGCCGTCAAAGCGAGAGTTTTCCTAGCAGGCTGGGACTGGGAGGGGCTGGCTGGTCTGCAAACTTGATACCAAAGCTTTTGATTCACCCTACCATTTTCATAACAACACGTGGCCTCGCCTTCACGGCTTACCTGTGACGATCAGGTGGCCATAGTTGCACCTCTTCTTTTCTCTTCCACTTTTTGTCCTTAATTTTCACAATTAGCAGGGCTCCTCTGTGCTCGTCCCCACCCAATTGAAGTCAAATCAGGCCATTGATTGATCAATGATCCTTCTAAAATTCAAGCATTTTAAATTATAAAGTACATACAGAATGTAACATTTTCCTAACTCTAATTTTTCATAATGGGTACGGTCTAAATTGCCGATGAAGGAGTATAAGGTGGACGAGGAGAATAGGTGTAAGCGTTACACCCATATGATATTTGGACAATATTATAAACTTTAAATATTGATGTAATATGATTGCTTTCGGTGCAAACAATAAATTCTTTATTTCAATATTTTTGTGTGGTCAGTCTTGAATTTCATAGGCTGACTTGGTTCCCAACATCTGTCAATTTCTTCAACTTAGAGTATTATAATTATTATTATTATTGGTTTTTAAAATCTCCAAATCCAACGGTCCAGATGATGCAATAGCAACCCTAAAATGACATAGATGCATCACTATATCACTATACCTCGTTCTGTTTGTTGACGTGGCAGGACAAACACCCGAAAAAAAACACGGTAATATGTTACAATTTCAGGCCCTTTAAAAATTATTAAATTTGGTAAATTTCCCAAGGAATAATGAAATTGACGGAAAAGGGCTCGGAATAATGAACTATTATTGGGATATGTACTGGGTGATGTCAGGTGTGGCTTGATGCTCAAGAAAGAGTAATTTTCGTTGTTTTCTGGGTAGTCGCAACTCCGTGATAACCGGAGATGAAATGCGACTTTCAGTTGACAAGGCTCGGGTGTACATAAATCAATTGTACTCGCTCCTATACACGCAAGTCACAACCAAACGTCTGTCCCAATGTGGGCTCATGCCAAGAGGGCCTTTTCTGGGCTGGCCCAATTACAGCCTGGCCACACACCCTTTTTATCAATTGGGCCAAGGCCTGTGTGATGGTAGGTGTTTCTACATAACTCATGAAATAGTTTTAAGTCAGTCGTGATGAAAATACCAAATCCTGTTTAGGGACTGTTCCCAAAACTGTTTCAAAAATAATTTAAAAAAAATAGTTTTGTTTTTTTATATAAAAACTAATGTCTTGTAAAACAAAACTTTGTTTGAGAACTTGAAATTTTTACATATAATTTTATATCTAAGTATAATTATTTTTAAAATATTTTTTAAAAAATAAATTAAAATATTAAAAAAATGCTAATTGAAAACACCATATTGTCTCTTTTTAATTAAAAAAAAAACAAAAACAATTTTATAATTATCAAATATGTTTTCTTGTTTTTTTATTTTAGAAAACAAAAAACTTTTATCGAAAACAATTGTCTTTTGAAAAACGACTTTTTTATAACAGCTTTTTAAAATTGTTCTTGATATTTTATAAATCAAAAATTTGTTTGGAAACTTCAAATATTTAAACTTATTTTTAATATTTTAAAAATAATTTTTATATCTAGTATTTTATTTTTAATTATTCTCCATATTTATATAATTATTTTTTAAAAAAATCTTCAAAAAATCAGTGAAAACAATTAAAAGAAATCATGAAACACTATATTTTTTTATTTTTAATTAAAAATAAAATATAGTTTTATAGATATCAAACTTAAAAAATTATTATTAAAAACAATTATCAAACAAACCCTAAATTCCTGATACATACATATACAAGATTGATAAATAGTTATTTTGAGAACTAGTAATAATAGATAAGTATCATTGAATTTGGGTTGGATTAATTTTATCAAACCCTAACTTTTAATTATGAATTTTATAGTCATTTTTTATCATTACTTTTACTATTCAATCACAAAGATTGTGATATATAGTCAAGAATTTAAAGTAGCTTTAATCATAGTACTGTTTCTTTTGATACCTTTCATCAATATCAATTGATGGTGAAACAAATTTGAGAAAAAAGATTGAGAGATTGAAGCTTTTGAGTGAATGAATGGTGGTTGTGGACAAAGCACTCCACCTTTCACATTGCTTGACTTTCTTCTAACTCCACATATTACAATGATGTCCAAATGCATTGAGTTTTAAATCATGATAGCACTCTCCATTTTCGTAAATCACTTCATAAACCCGCAATTTTGATTATTAACATAAAATACCCTTAAGAATTTTATTGATCCGTGTGTTTAGTAAACCAATTCGATGACTTAAAATGGTTGAATGACTTGATTTAAGTTATTAAATAAATTAAACATATTTAATAAAATAACTTAAATTTTATGATTTAGAATAAATTTAAGTTAATTTTATCAAATAACCATAATATTTAAATAAATAATTAAGTAATAGGTTTTAAATCAATAATTTAACTTTAAAATCAAATTAAGTTATTAAGTAATCGATATTAAGTTTTATCAAATACCTCATAAGTATGAGAAAACTATTTTTTATATTTGAATTATGAAGTGAAATATCGTTTTTAAAAATATTATCCGATTTTGAAACTATTCTCCGACTCATTCCCCAACAATGTTGTAACAACTTTTATAGATTTTATCTGCGCTACAATTTGAAGGATGAACAATTCTAGGCTCAAATTTCCCATGATAATGTCGGATATTGGTTGAAAATGGTATCATGGGTTTGGGCTGAGGTCACCACCCAACTAGAAAAGGCCACCAACATGAGTGGGCCCCCATTTACACTAATAATGACTACATTAATTTCAAATGATCACCAAGCCCAACACCATGGCCTCTAGAAGCCACAGGAGACGAGTCCAATGATGGGCTTTTCCCACTTAATTTTGTAGACTTAATTGTATTATAATTGTTAGTCGTTCGGTTGACTCACTCCAATGCCCCAATTAATCTCGGTAGTGGATTAGAAAAACTAGTTTTATAAATATCAACTTACAAGATTTTTTGCTAACTACTTCTATCCATTCCTCAATTTTGTTGTATATAAATAATAACGAGTATTTACATTTGTTACGATTTTTTATTAATAAATACAAAATGAGAATAAGACGGATTTTTTCGGTTATTCGTATCTTAATGCATGTTTGGGAAGCCTTAAAAAACTTAGGATTGATACAGGACATGATTATGACTTTATCTTATCCACCCTCTCTCCATTATGGGTAATCTTAAATAAAAAAAATTATTTAAATTGATTTTTTTATTTTTTAATATAAATAAGATATTACTTTTCATATAAATGAATTATAAATATTTCTAATATTTTTTAATTTATAAATCATATTTTTTATTAATAAAATTTAATTTTAAAAAACAAAAAATTTGGAAAAAAAAAAAACAATTTAAACGGGGCGATAGAATTTTCTATATCTATCCGGTTTCTGTCCTATTTAAATTTTATTTTTCGACGAGAATGAGAATAACAATAAATACACATGATGAGTTGGGATGAGGGTGACTTGTCTTAAACCCGTCCCATTGTGGTTCCCCACAATATCAATTGTTGTGGACAAAATTAATCAATGTACATGAAAATAATGGTTAAATCAAAATCGAATTGATAGAAAAATCAAATCATCAAACCAAACTTATTTAATATCTATTTAATTTGATTTAGATGGTTCATACGAACTTGAATTAATAATTTTAAATACAAAAAATAATAGATATATTTAAAAATTAAGTCGACCATAATGTAATAACAATAAATTATTTTAACATATCTATAAAATGTAAAAAAGTGTCAGATAGTGAACAGTTTATCATGTAAAATCGAAAACCTAATTCATAAAAGAAGCTCATTCAAAAATTTGAATCATCTTTTGTGGATGGTGAAAACTCAATCGATATGATGGATTATAATTAGTTTGGATAAGTTTTGTAAACTTTTCATTGTTTTACTTACAACACTAATAATACTAGAGACAATAGAGACCCAAAAGGGAAAAGGAGGAGAGTAAAGAGAGAAAATGGAAATGGGAAGCTACCCCATCCCCATGGGTGAACTTTTGAAAAGGTGAGGGAACAAACTTTATCGAGAAGGCGTGGGAGATGAGCTGGGAAGAAACATGTGCTTTCTATGCAGCCCATCATCAAACAACATCATACTGTCACGTTTTAACATTAGCATTCCATCCACTTTTTCCACCTGAATTCGCCCCTACTCTCCATCCCAACGTGCCCCTCCATCATTGCTATTTTAGCCTTTTTGCCCTCTCGCCTTTCTCATTTCTCATCCCTTTGCATGACCAACTTGCACTGCATGTTGGGATGATTCTCCATTATTCTTCTACATACTATTTTTCTTTTTCTTTTTTTATTATTTTTATTATTATTATTTTTTTGTCAATGATGTTTAGTTGGAATGTTGGATTCACTCAGTTGATAATTTTGGTGTCTTTTATTTTATTTTTTAATGATTAAATTAATTTTAATATTATGATTGGTATTTACATTATTATTTTGTCCCTTTTTTATTTTTTTAAGTCCTTCAAACATGATTATTTTACAGGTTCTTTTGATAATAAAATTAAAAATAATAATTTATTATGTGTCTCGTAACCAATGATGAAAATATCGGTAATCATGGATATGTCGGTATTTCGATTTCAATGATTAAATTAATTTTAATATTATGATTGGTATTTAAGTGTATTTATTTTTAAATAATTTTAAAAATCTACTAAATTTAAATGATTAAAATTATAATTTTTTAAAACTTTATATTATTCTAAAAAAAATTGTCGTATGTTTATCCTATTCTTTTGCAAATTAATTTTAATATTATGATTGGTATTTAAGTGTATTTATTTTTAAATAATTTTAAAAATCTACTAAATTTAAATGATTAAAATTATAATTTTTTAAAACTTTATATCATTCTAAAAATAGGAATTGTCGTATGTTTATCCCTGTCCTTTTGCTGCACCAATCCGAAAAAATGTAAATAAAAAATAAAAAATAATGGTAGCATCGTGGACCCTCCCCCACAAGGAGCATCCAAGGAGACCCATGGCCCTAGCATGCATTGAAAAATAAAAAGACATTCTTTTCATATATATTCAAATTAAAATTAATTTTTTTAAAAAAAAACTATATTTCACTTTCTTTTCAACCAAACACACCCTCCCAAAAATAATTTGGAGCCCCACTTGTGCCCTGTTTGTCATTTTTCCCACTGAAGTTTTTGATAAATTTTAGATATCGTGGGTCATTTTATTTTTAAATGTAAAAATTTAAAAATAATATATTTTTTAAGACAAATTCAAATCTATTAAAAAAAAAGGAAATAATCCTTAACGTCAAATCAACTCAAATATCTCAAAATCCTCTTGACTAACCTAGACGTGTACGTAGATATATTTTATTTGACAAGTTCTCAACCAAACACGCGTTACACCAACTTCCAAACAAGGTCTTTCTCTGTCATCATGCTTAGGAAGGGGCCATGGTTGCTTGAGGTGAGGGGAAAGAACAGAAGAGGCTCTGCAGTAGCTTTTAGTAAAAAAGATGTTCAATAATTCTTGTTGACTTTAATGAGGAATTTTAAAGAAATTTCAATGTAAGTGGGTGATGTTATTAAATGATTATTGGTGGCTTCTTTTGACTCCATTCCTCCCATTGACCACCTCCCCACCTACTCCCTTCTTAAAATTAGGTATTTTGACTATTTTCCCACTGCCTTTTAGCCTTTTAGGGCATTCCCACCCCAAAATGCCTCCCCTTATGATAAATTAATTGATATTTAGGTATAGTGTGAATCAAGGGAGCCCTAGGCCCTAGGGCACCCAAAAACAACCGTGTTGGACCCATGAATAAGTGCCATGCAAAAACATAAGATTAAGCTTGCAATTTCATATTTGTGTATTTTAATGATGAATTCATAATAATGGTTGTCTTCATGATTCATTAGACTTTGATTAAGTTGTAAGTTTTTCGTAATGATATATAATCGATATCGATTCGAATGATCGATGATGTTATTCGGGTTTTGGATGATTATTTTGGTATTCATTCAATAATTGACATGTGATTACAAATATAATTGTAGCTTTGGTTGAGAAAAAGGGGTTTTGTGGGTGTGGGGGTATTAATTAATTTTTTTTCTAGGTTTATGGGTGAACAACTTCAACTACTGGTGTCCAAAAAATCCGAACCTTCCATTCCATGGCCCACACCCTAGTATGTAAGATCAAGGGTTGATTTTCACTCTATTCGTATAAAATAATGATTAAATTAAAAAGAAAACAAATTATTATGTAAGCCAATAATCAGCGTGGTTGGTAAATATCCTCCTTTGAGATGACTTTGTAAACTCAAACAAAAAGAATAATTTAAAAAAAAATCATTAATGATGATAATGGGTTTTAGTGTGCCAAACAAGGCAAAAGGATAGAACCCTTTTGACTCCATTCACAAGGCTACAAATCTCTAAAAGACCACCAAGTCCTCCTCTGTCAAACCCTGATGTTTACTTGGAATGAACTCAAATTTCAGGTATCTAATTAGACAGAAGCTAGAGGTTAGTTTTGTAAATTCAACTCAACAGAAAATATATATATATATATATTTATAGCAAATTAACTTACCATCTTTGAACTTTTCGATAATTGTTAATCCGTCAGCTTCTTATATGCTTTTAAATTTTTAATCGAATGGGTGAACGAAATAGGAATAGGAAATGGGGGGGTTTTGTAATTTGTAAAATATTGTGGGAGGAATTTGTAATTTTATATAACCTTGGGTTGGGTGGAAAAGTATAATATTGTAAAATATTTAATGAATTATCCAACGTAAAATTATATAATAATGAAGATTTTGAATAGCCCCTTTTTTTCCTCAACTGACCCCGCGTTTTCTCTCTCCGGCGGAGAGGCACCGGCGCTACCACCACCCACCACGAGGAGGACGACGACCGCGGACTCTGTGAGAGGCTGTTAGAGTATTTCTCTGTGACCAGCTCACAGCATGGGTAACTGTATCGCATGCGTGAAGGTGGACTCTGCGGAAGACCACAGAAGCAACCGCAGCAACAGCAACGGTCATAGGAGAAAGAAGAAGACCAAAGAACGTAGACCCAATCCATACGCCGACGACCAGGTGCGGTCTCCGGCGCCGATCCGGGTCCTGAAAGACGTGATTCCACTGAGTCACCGGACTCGGATCGGGGACAAGTACGTGCTAGGTCGCGAACTCGGCCGCGGCGAGTTCGGCATCACCTACCTCTGTACCGACCGCGAGACCCGTGATAGCCTTGCCTGCAAGTCCATATCCAAGAAGAAGCTGAGGACCGCTGTCGACATAGAGGACGTCAGGCGTGAGGTTTCTATAATGTCTAGTCTTCCCGATCATCCCAACATCGTGAAGCTCAAGGCCACCTACGAAGACGGCGAGGCCGTGCATCTGGTGATGGAGCTCTGCGAAGGAGGCGAGTTGTTCGATAGAATCGTCGCACGGGGGCACTACAGCGAGCGCGCTGCGGCCGGTGTGGCGCGGACGATAGCAGAGGTGGTGAGAATGTGTCACGAGAATGGAGTGATCCATAGAGACTTGAAGCCCGAGAATTTTTTGTTTGCGAATAAGCGGGAGAGTTCACCGCTTAAAGCCATTGATTTTGGGCTATCAGTGTTTTTCCGGCCTGGTATGGTATTGCCGTGGATTCATTTTGCTTCTTTGTTTATGGGTTTTCGGTTGTTTACGGAAATTCAAGGTTTTGTTGGGCGCAGGTGAAAGGTTCTCGGAGATTGTGGGGAGTCCGTACTATATGGCGCCTGAGGTTTTGAAGCGAAATTATGGGCCTGAAGTGGATATATGGAGTGCTGGAGTGATTCTTTATATTTTGCTATGTGGAGTTCCTCCATTTTGGGCAGGTACTTTGTGGTTCTTGAATTGTGAGTATGTCTGTAATTTTTAGATTCGATTGTGAAGTTGTTTGCTTTTTTGTTTGTGGCTCTTTTTGTAGAGACGGAACAGGGTGTTGCTTTGGCAATATTAAGGGGGGTGATTGATTTTAAGAGGGAACCTTGGCCGCAAATTTCTGATAATGCAAAGAGCCTTGTTAGGCAAATGTTGGAGCAGGATCCCAGAAAGCGGTTGACTGCTCAACAGGTGCTTGGTAAGTAGTCTTTTGCAGATGTTTGATACGGGAATTTTTTATGTGTATGGGTTCACAATTTGCCTGGTCAGCTGAATTCTTTATATTTAGGTAATGTTGTCTGTATTTGTAAAGGATCATCTGTTGGGAAGTTGATGGTGATCTGGAGTTTCGTTGACTTAAATAGTTTGAATAGCCTTGCTGATGCAAGATTATTAGTTAATAGCAATGTTCAATAGGATACAAGTAAAAGTTCTAGCTTTTCTAGAAATGGGCTGCAAGGGCATAAGTGTCATGGGAGTCTAGTGTTGGAGCTATACCAAATTCAGGGGAAGACGCATTGATTAAATGGTTCATAGTTCGAAAACTTGGACATCTTATGTTAGTAGGCACATATTACCTAATTTTATTTTTCTGTCGTTTCTTTCTTTTAGCCATTCATTTTCTTGACCAAATGTTCATTTCAAACTTCCTTCTGAAATATCATATGCTAATTGGTCTCATGTGTGTGTGTGTTTCATATTGATTTCTTATCTCATAGTCTTTAATGGTAAAAACTTTGCTACAGAGCATTATAGTTAAGTGAAAAGGGGTTTTGCATGCTGGGGTCTGTTTGGGACTAAGGTTTTTGGGCTACCTTGGGGAGCTGTTTATATCATGCGATCAACTTTCAGATACTCTTGGTTAGTCTAAGAGGGGCAATGTGACTGAGACATTAATGAAGACAGGGCAAAGATTACCTTGTAATCTAATTCAGGGTGCCAATCCTTCTTTTCTAAGAGGAAGGGGTTTATAATTTATATCACAAACTGGAATAGTAGTCTTTCCCTATATAATGGAAATGTTAATATGTCACAGCTAAATGTAAGATATGAGAGGCAAGTATTCCATTTAGTATGGCGGGAACCGGTCTTGTGTTAAGAAAATTTGGAAAACTCCATTATCATCTGGAGACAATTTCTGTAATGTTTATTCATCCTGCAACATGGCTGGTTTCTTGTTAATTTGTTATACTGATTTTTGCTTTTCTTTTCTCATCTTTGGCAGAACATTCCTGGTTACAGAATGCAAAGAAAGCTCCAAATGTTCCATTAGGAGATATTGTGAGAACAAGGCTCAAGCAGTTCTCTTGCATGAACAGATTCAAGAAGAAAGCCATGCGAGTAAGTGTCCATGTTTGTTGAAGTGTAACTGCTACTCAGGCTGTGACTGTTATTGCCATAATTTGCAGTTCATATCTTTTATAGATGATTTCTGTTTGTTCCATCAAATGCTGTAGGTAATTGCAGAGCACTTATCTGTTGAAGAAGTAGAAGTTATCAGAGATATGTTTACACTGATGGACACTGACAATGATGGAAAAGTAACATATGAAGAACTGAAGCTGGACTTCGGAAGGTTGGTTCACAATTGGGTGAACCAGAGATAAAGTTGCTGATGGAAGTGGTAATTATATCATGTCATATCATAAACTTTCATATTATTTTCCGTTCTTGCGAATTTTAGGATGAAATTTATACTGCATGCTTTATTTCTAGTAAAACAGTTCAGATCCTACACTGATTTAATACTCCTTGTACTTCTAATCATTTGATTTGCTTCATTTTGTTTGTTACTTTGAAAATACATGTTGGAACTTCTCTGTCAAACTGAACTTGTAAACACAGCTAGATGGATAATTGCTATTCTGGGATTCAACAAAACCAGCCTGATTGTCTCAACTATATAAAACTCCAAACATTTGCAATTGTAAAGCCACTGTAGATCCAGTTAGGTGATATGCTTAATGCTGTTTTGTGTAGATTTATGTTTTTGTTTCTAAAACTCTTCTAGAGTCTATGAAGTTTGTTCACTTAGGTGGTGTTTGTTTTTTTGGCTTTTTGCTGAAATCAATTTAGTTTTAGAATTTAAGTTGTTTGTTTTTCTACTTTTTCATGACTTATTATAAACTTTTTACTAAATAAAAAAAACCAAAATATGTAACTTTTTCTAAATAGAAAAAATAACATATTGGTTTTTTTTACTTTTTAATACTTAATAGAAATAAAATACTACAAAAACAAATAACCTAATATTTAACACTATTAAGCATTAAGGTTCTATTTAGAATTAAGTAAAAAAACAAACACCACCTTACTCTATATTGGAAAACTGATATTAGTAGCTTTATATGAGAGGACATTCAGTTGAAAGACGGAAATTTTGTTGGAACGCCATATTAATTCAATATTTTGGCTACTTAATAGTAATTCAGGCTTTCCAACAAAATGGTTTATATAATGGTGAGTGGAGAGAGGGGGGGAGTGAGAATATAATTTATATTTAGAACACTGATGCCAATAAGATGAGTGGTTAACTGAATCTGATGTTAATTGCAGTTTCAACTCTGTGGGGGGGGCGCGGGGGCGGGCGAGGGAATTCTTCTCTCCCTATTGTTTTCTTTTCAACCTAAAGTTTTTTTTTGCTTCCTTCATTTATGGGCCTAGCTATGTTTAAATTTTAATTGCTTTTAAATATCTTAGGGTCTTAGGGCCTGTTTGGGATAGCTTCTAACTTCTGCTTTCATTGGTAAAAGTATAAAGGACAAGTAACTACATTTTTTTGTGCAATTGGTTTAAAGTCTAGAAACTATATTTTAAAAATGATTTTATAAAAAAAAAAAAAGGATAATTCTGACATTTCATAAAATTTAATAAAATGAAATATGCTTCCCACAGCATAGTTTTGATCCTTGCTTTTCCTCAAATGTTCGATTAAATCATGTTCAGAAGTGGTGGGTTGACCTATGAGAGTTCTATTCAAACATTCTTGAAAATTGTATTTGACCTTCAAATGATACTTTAGTATTCAAAAAGCTCTCCCAAGCAGGGTTTTATGCAGGACCATAAAAATTCTAGCATTATAAAAGTTTTTCTTTGTTGTATGATGAGCTTGAGAGATAAAAGAAGACAAAAGAAAAGGAAAAATAATAAAGAAAAAAAGAATATGTCAATCACATCTAGGGTTCCTGAGTAATCTCACTAGGTGAAGCTAAGAAAAGAGAATTATGGCATTCACACCCTACGTGAAGAAAGACTAGATAGCTATTAAGCTCTCAATAATTCTATTATTGAAATTAAAATACCACATATTTTTATATATACTAATGGAACTTTTTCTCTTAATAAGACAAGACTATTTCTAATAGGAATGGGACAAATTTTTCTAATCAAATTGGAAATTTAAACAAATAGAAATTTGATTAAAAAATAAACTACTAAAATTAATTCAAATAAGATAATCTCTATTATCTCTCTCCAGCTTGGAAAAACTCAACTCCATTGAGTAAAATAAATGATACTGTCACAATCCAGGCACTGAAATTTACTGGAGCTAATCCAAGTACAATCAGAGGCACAAATAGCATAACTAACCACCCAAGAAGACCATCCTTTATCTTGAAAATCAATTTCTATTCACCCTTAAACCTCATCCTAATTTGGTGATAGCCACTCTTCCAATAAATCTTCTAAAAGATTATAGAATCCACCAAAATGTCTAACATATCATCAAGTTGATGTATTGGAAACCCATATTTGATTGTAATATTGTTTACTACACAACCATTAACATACTTAAACCAACTACCATCCTTTTTTGATGTGAGCAAAGCTGGTGCAACACATGGGCTAAAACTCCAACTAATTCTAGTTTCTTGGGCTAGGGTGTTTATGGGAGAGGAGTCCTCTTCGCTTTTAGGTTTTTTGGAATGGCTTGCCGTTCCCTAAGGGGTGGTGAGTGTTGGTTTTGATTAGGCTACTATGTATACCTCCTGTATGCTTTGTGGCTTTTTGCCTCGTTTTATATATATGCGCACACTTATCTAAAAAAAATTATTATTATTATTTGCACAATGAGATGAAATATAAGACAAAAGGAAGAAAGTCCTGAGAAATCATATTGAGAGGCTTCTTGGCAATTACACTTAAGGTTCCTAAGCAATTTCAATTTTCACTTAGGTGAAGAAACAAAAGAGAATTTTGGCAATCACACTTTCTTGAGCAATCATACTTGGGAAGTAGGAGCGAGACCTTCCAAGAAAAGCGAGGTAGCTACTAATTCTCAATAGTTCTATTAATAAAATTGAAATACTACGTATGTACTTCTTCCTTGAGCAAGATTGAGACTATATGTCCTAATAGGAATATACTCCTTTTCCTAATCAAATTAGAAACACAAATAGAAATTTGATTAAAAGAAAAAAAGAACTAGTAAACCAATTCTAATCTGCTTTATTTAAAAATAAATTAATAAAAACCTCTAATTAAAACTGTGAAACGCTCACATTGCTAAAGTACTTTTTTTGAATAATTTTCCTTTTTTTCTTCCCCATAAACCTTCAAAGTGTTTCTTTCCCTTTTTCTTTCATAAGTCTTCAAAGCAAGATTTCCAGGTTGTTCCCCATCATTGTGTCTACTAATTTTTGCTTCAGCTACCTTTGAGCTGCATGACTTAGAGATTTGTCAGACCATTTTTCCATATATTTTCCTTTCCTAGTGAGATCATTGATCGTGAACTATGATCTAGGAGAGAGAAAATATTGACAGTTGACGACATAAGTTTGGGAAATTAGGTAATTCCTAACTATGGTGTTCTTGCATGGTAGAAATTTGAGTCATTGAATTGCTCCTTTTTGAATTTTGTTTAGATTGCTAATGGAACTCTTTTCAGTTTATATATGGTATTGCTTCAGTAAGAAATGCTCAAGTGTTTAGGTGGGACTAGGGGGTAGTGATCTGGGTAATTGATTCCATTGTTTCTTGGAGACATGTCTTTGAAAGGGAATTGAGGATGATGTAGGCTTCTTTGCAGCACATCCATTTGTTAATTGTGAGAGAAGGTAAGTTAGGCTGAGGTTAGAAAATGGCAAGCAAAAATGTTTTGAGGGAACAAGGAGTTCAGAGATAGTGAAAAACTCCTGTATAGTTTCATTGTACTCTTGTTCTAGTCCTCTTTTAACTGGTGACTTTGTTTCCTTGTTTGGTTTTATCTTCATTTTATGAAGAAGCCAATGATTTGTTTAGTTTTTTGTTCTTTTGGTGCCTTTGGTGCATTTTGTATTCTCCTCATTTGCTTGAGTGCGCTTTGCCCCTTTTTTTTCACGCTTAAAAAAATTTTTCATTTTCCTATAAAAGAATGTTCTTATAGGAAGGATAGAAATAATAGGATTTTTGAGAGAAGGGAAAGAAAGGTAGAGGTAATTTACCTTAGGATCATAGTTTTAAAAGTTACAAGGCACACCTAAGGCACAAAAGTCTTCTATAGCTTAGGCTTAGGGCACAACATAAAGTGTGTACCTAAGCGAAGTATAACATGACCTACGATGCATATCAATTTTATTGATCGGAAATCTAATCCAATTAATAAAGAATTTAAGATTCTAAACATTTAAAAGAAGTATTCAGCAAAAAAGTAACGAGATCACATAAATTTCAATATACAATTAGAAGTTTTAAGAATAAAAGTGTTTAAGAAGGAAAAGTAAAGTGGACAAGGTGTGCCTCTCCAATAAGGCATATGCCTTGGCAAGTGAGGCGCTATAATTGGGGAGTGGTTGCGCCTTGGGCCTAGGTGTGCTTTAAGCGTGCTTTTAAAACTATGCTTGAGATTAAAAGTTCAGCAGGTTGAAGTTGTTGAATCCATTTGACCTTAGTGGAGGATCGCTATCTTGGAGTAGAGATGCTTTGGGTTAGGATGGAGACAGACATATTTGAAGGTTTTTGGAATTATTTTTGCCTCTTATCCTGTTAGGGCAGCAGACATTGTATTTATGAGAGGAGGTCATCTGTCTCGAGTTCTTTTCTTTTCTCTTTTTGTTTACATCTGGTGCATTTGATCCCTTTTAGTTAATCCATCCATATGAAAAGACAAAATAAGGGCTAGATAGAAGAAAGAAATTTGATATCCAAATAAAAGAGCATTTAAGTTCACAAACTTCTTTATGCATTCTTTTCTTCAAAAGCATCTCAATCTTAGCTTTTCAAGAAGTGCTGATAAGCCCCAAATCTATTCTTTCTTAACTGTTTTAGTAGTTAAACTTTGGTGGCTAAGAAGTGATTCTAGACTGCTGAAAAATTGAACCAAATGGATCCCATAGTGATATAAATTGGAATTCTTCCTAGAGAAATTTAGTGTTTGCTCACTGTTGAATGGAAGGATATGAATATGTAGTGATGTAGAAATATCCCTTTTGTAGATGATGAAAGTTCTCTTTGAACAGTGATGTTTTACTTGGTTATAAATAATTGCTTTTGCTATTGTGATGGGAAATTTTATTTTGTATTTTTTCTAGGCAACTCTCACATTGGAACTCTTTAATGCCAAATAGTGGATTTCAAAGTTTGACTTAGCTTCTGTTTCTTTTTTTTATTTTTTTATTTTATGTGAGGTAAAATTAGGAAAGAAGTGCCAAGTTTATATGTTGCATTGTTGTTTGATGGTAATGGTGTTTCATAATGTAATGCAATATGAGATGAAGTCCTGATATTTGTGGCCTGTCTATGCTCTAGAAAATATCTTTTCTCAATACTTGTCATTTACCTTCATTTTGGAGAATATGTAAATTTTTCTTATTCTTTGAAAATGTTAGTGTTGTGAGTTCTCTAGTTGCATTAATGTCAGCTATCCATGCTGCCTAAGTTCATATGCAAGTGACATCAAGAAAGATGAAATATTAGCACAATCATGTGATTTAGTTCAAGTTCCCGAGTCTTAGGTGTAGTAAAATAGTTCCTGTAATGATTATAGAATTTAGTACGTTTAATGATCTTTGCAGTTTAGTCAGCCCACTAAGATAAAAAATTAAATACATGTTAGGACACAAATTCTCCACTTTCTGTAGATTAGTTGAAAACTACAATTTCCTCGGCTGTTACCATTAGAATTATGAAGATTCCCAAGATTGCATAAAATAATTATTTGCATTTTGGTTGTCTAAAGCATTGAGGCTGCCTGGATGATAAGGAAAACATGCTATGCATGGTCAAAGAGATGTATTTCATTGCAGTAGGCCCCATCAGATTTTATTTTATTTTCCTAATACACCATTAATAAAACTGAGAGTTTGGAAGATGCATTGTCTTCAGGTGCAGTTTAGGCAGTTTGCATTGCCCCTGAGAGGCCTGATTTTCAGCCACTTCCTGTTATTTATTTTATGATATTAGCAGATAGTCCTTGTGAATTGAGGGACTCCCGGCTTTTATTCACAGAATAATAATACCTTGTGAACTTGTGGTTAGGCTGATGTGGATGGGAATGGAGTCCTGGATTATGGAGAGTTTGTAGCAGTGACAATTCACTTGCAGAGGATGGAGAATGATGAGCATTTCCAAAGAGCTTTTATGTTTTTTGACAAAGATGGAAATGGGTTTATTGATTTAACCGAGCTACAAGAAGCCCTAGCAGATGAATCCGGTGAGACGGATGCTGATGTAGTGAATGAGATCATGCGGGAGGTCGACACAGACAAGGTTTGACTCTCAAGCCTTGCCAGCTGCTGGCATCATGACTTTGAAGCCTTGCCAGCTCTTTCAAAGATATTGTATCATCCCTGTACCTTTCTTGATGATTTGCATAGTTTTTTGTCACAGGATGGGCGTATCAATTATGATGAGTTTGTGGCAATGATGAAAACTGGAACTGACTGGAGAAAGGCTTCTCGCCAGTACTCAAGGGAGAGGTTCAAAAGCCTGAGTCTCAACCTGATGAAGGATGGTTCTCTGCATCTTGAAGATAGGATTACGGGTCAATCTATTGCTGTCTGAGCTAAAGGGTTTGATGATCTGAGCTTTCTTCTTTGTCCCCATCCAGTGTCTGGTTTCAAGAGTCAAGATGAAGCTGACTTTAGCCATGGGTACTACCACGGCCCGTACGCGTAACATGTGGCAACGAGTGGGGTATGCCTTATGGATATCAAGAATGAGGTTGGGAGACTATTTTATTTTATTTTTTTTAACATTCTTGGGGGTTTTGAGTGGGTGGGATATGGGTGTAGGAAGAGAACAAAACGGCTTAAGATGTCGGCAGTGGCAGGGGATTGCGGATGTGTCATATTTGTATATTTGTCAAGTCATTGGTGTTTGATTATTTACTCAAAAGAGTCTTTCTGGATTTCTAACTTTTGTGCAGACAACACTAGAGTTTGCTTCTTTGCAGCTTCCAAGCAATCCTAATTTCTTATTGTAAATTAAATTAAGATTTTTTGTGTGAAGTTTTAAAATATTTTATTTATTTTTATTAAAATATGACCTGGTCTACCAATATGATCTATTTATTATATATATATATATATATATAAGATTTTTTTATTTTTTTTTTGAAAGTGTACAACCAAAGTCAAAGTATCTGACTTTAAAGAGTATTTTAATAGAATTTCTTTTTGTGTTTAATAAAAATTAATATGCTTTTATTTGTGCTTCAGGTATGTCCTATCATTAAGGAATTTGTCCTTTCAAATTTTTGAAGGTTACAAAAAAGGAAAATAAAATCATAAAATAATAGTAATTCTTGAAAAGAAGAATGAGGTGGATAAATAAGAATGCCAGCTCATCTAATAATGTAATCATTAATAATAATATAATAATAAAGGTAATAAGGATGTGAGTGAAAGTCAAATGAGGAAGAGGGGGAGCATCAAATTCCAGAAACGTATGACCACCGTATATGTTGTCCTGACACGTTCACACGTTTTCCACCTTAAAGTCGGCAGCGCTGGATGTGCCACCACTTAATAACCCTCAGATCTTCCCATTTCGCGCCCAACCATTTGTCATCCCACGGTCCCCCGCCTCTTCTCCTTCCTCATCTCCGACCACCACCGCCATCACCACCATCGCCGCCAGCCACCACACCGCACCATACAGAGATATTGTTGAATTTTAGAGGGAGAAAGAGATGGGGGTTGATTATTACAATATACTGAAAGTGAATAGGAACGCGAGCGAAGATGATCTAAGGAGGGCGTACCGGAGATTGGCAATGATTTGGCATCCGGATAAGAACCCTAGCAACAAGCGCGAGGCAGAGGCCAAGTTCAAGCAGATCTCCGAGGCTTACGACGTTCTCAGTGATCCTCAGAAGCGTCAGATCTACGATCTCTACGGTGAGGAGGCTCTCAAGTCCGGCCAAGTCCCCCCGCCCCCCGCCTCCACCCGAGGCGGTCCTCAGCACCACAATCACCACCCTAACCCATCCTTCAGGTTCAATCCTCGTGACGCTGATGATATATATGAAGAGTTTTTTGGGCCTGATGGAAGTGGCACCGGCGCCGGTGGGGGCGGTGGCGGGAGGAATAGGGTGTACAAGGATGGGTTTTTTAGGACTTCTAATGGGGATTATGGAAGTCAGGCTCTGCGGAAGGCGGCGCCGGTGGAGAACCTGTTACCGTGTAGTCTTGAGGAGCTTTACAAGGGGGCCAAGAAGAAGATGAAGATTTCGCGCACCATTTCCGATGCTTTCGGGTACGGGTATGCAAATTTGCCTCTTTTTCTTTCTTTTCTTTCTCTTTCCTTTTTCTTTTTTTTTTAAAAATATTTTTCTAAATTGTCCCCCGTTTGGTTGCTAAGAAAAATGAAAGAAAAGGGAAAGAAAATGGGAGTGGGAGCCTGTTAATTTTCTTTTTATTTTGGTTGCAGAATGATTCTTTTTTCTTTTACAATCATCTGGCTTAATTAGATCGAGTTTTTTTTTAAAGTGATTAGAAAACATGGATGCTGAGATCTTGATATTTATTTTGGGATTCTTGCTTCAGGTCTTTAGGCAATCAAACATAGCATTAATTATTTTTAATCCCAGATATTATTTCTTTGATGTGGAATTCTTGTTCTAATGCAAATTTTCATTTCATTTTTTGCACATTTTATATTACTCAAACATGAGTTATTGGAGTTTTGATGACAAAAAATTTGGATGGAGCTACTTGTGTGGTGCACAATGGATGGGGAAGCCTTTATTTTTTGGCATTAGATCATTAGGATTGGTTTCTCTATCAGTAAAAAAATAATGTCATCTGTCTTAGGATTTAAGATGGTGTCAGCATATGTGGCTGAGTAATGGTGCCTAAACTAATTGAAGATGTGAGTTGGAAGTTAGGTAAAATTTTTCTGTAGAAATCAAACACTTTTATGCCAATTTTCCATTTTTCCTGTGGTGTGAGGTAGACCTCATATGTAATCAATAGACTCATTGACTCACCATGGTTAGACTTACTTGATTAGGTTAGGTCAGGTCAGATCTTTGCAATGACTGCAAGGTAGTGTTAAAATTCTGATCAGCACTTGACCTTAATCTAAAGAGGTAATTGCATGCATCCACCCTTTAGATGAAGCCCCAAAATGTTTAGATTAGGTGTCCAAACATGTGCATTAATCATGATGCTCTTTGGCTTGAACGCTATAATATCCTCTTTCATTTAACTAATCTGTTTGATATTTGTTTGATTAACTGACTCACCTAGACTAAAATAGAATATGCATATTTGTTTATATTCTTGTTAATGTACGTATATTTATGTATGTATGTATGCGTGTATGTACATACGTATATATGTATATATGTTTTGGTATACCTATCGGATACATACATATAAAAGAAAAGTGCGTTCCTCTCATGAGGTTTTGACATAGACCTCTTTTTTATAATTTTCAGAAGAAAAAAATGCCTTAGAAAATGTTATGACAAGATACCAACAGGTGGAAAGAGGGAGGTTGAGTAAGCATGACCTACATTTGCTTATCAAAAAATATATATCAAAGAAGCAGTCCTACTTGTAGGGTCTATTTTCAGACCTCTTTTTTTTAGTTTAAAATGTCATTGCCAATAGCAAGTAGCAAGTAGCGGAATGAGGGAAGTTGGATAAGCATTACCTGCATTTTCCTTCCTCATCCCAATTATTCTATTTAGTAGCAAATTAAATGGTATTGATTTTTTTTTTTATGGGCAAACATATTGACAACACTAATAAAAAAAAAGGCACACAGAAATATAAATGAGAAAGAAATAAAAAACTTGCCTCCAGTTATCTAGAACCCTAACCAATGGACATTGAAGCCATGCGTACATTGATCTTCTAGTTTGTATCCAGTTCTACATTTTCAAATTACTTGTTATTTCTCTCTTTACAATTTATCATATATGCAAATTAAGTTAATTATGAACAAAAATAAATTGTTCATAATTAATTTAAACTCTAACCAATTTAAAGTCGCCAAATGACCAATTTTCTATCAGTAAAATAATGTCATGTGTAACCTAGGCCTCACAAAAGAGAATTTAAGTTGTTTCCTATTAAATAAAGAGAATATATATTCTAACAAAAATATTATAATTAGAATGAACAAAAATGGTAAATTTGATTATTGAAAAAGTTATTCTTGAGTTTTATTAAGAAATAAATTAAAAATTACCAAATATAGTTTTCCAAATATCATTAAATATTGTTTTTAATTAAATAATAATATTTTAAAATGTTAAGAAAAACCAAATATGGTTTTTCAAATCTCTAATGGGACCTTATTCCTCCGCCTAATTATATATTATTATTATTATTATTATATATAATTTTGTATTTATAAAATTTTTAAAAATAATATACTACATATAATTTAATATTTAATTTTTTAAATAAATATTTATATTAAATATATTAGTTTATATGTAATTTTATATTTAAAAATTAGAAAAATTAAATATACAATTTTGAAATTATAAACACTAACATGGATTCCTCGTTCCTACCCCGTTTAGTTTAAGACGAGAAATGAGGGGAGGAGGGCGCCCTGGCTGAGGAATAATTTTACAAGCAAGGATGAGGATCAGGGAACCTTCCCTGACCTTGTCCCACCTCGCTTAGTTTAAAATGGGAAATAGGGTGGGGATGGGGAATAATTTTACAAGCCCCATGGGGATGAGAGAGCCTTCTTCGACCTAGCCTTGCCTTGTTTACATCTTTAATAAAAATGTGGTTCTTCCAATCCTTATAGGTAGAACCCATTTTAAAGCTCTCAAGATCAACCTGAAGACAATTCAAAAGATAAAAGTTGGAGATGAGCTCTTCAAGGGAGATTCCTAGTTTCTGTAAATCTTGAAGGAAATTATAACTATTATTGAAAGAATCTTCAATTTCTTCAAAGTGTTTACGAATTGTCAAGATCTTTAAAGTTTCAAGGTCAAAATTTACATAATCCAAGGTCAGGTTGATTAGGCCCACAATAAATATTATTCAAGCCCTTGATAAATATTATTCAAGCCAAGATCCAAGTCAAGTTGAATCCCAAGTCAAGTCAATGCCTAAGTGAAGCCAAAGCCTAACTCAACTTAAGATTCAAACAACATCAAGTCAAAGTCCAAGTTAAGCTTCCGCGGTATCAAATCTTCAACAACTCTTCATTTGAGATCAAACTTTTTAAGCCCTCAGTTCACAATTACAAAAGGAAGAATTAGAGGATAAAATAAATATTGCACCTACATCATTCTTCAAATTAAAAAAAATCCAATCCGATTGAGCATAATTTTTCTTCGAAGAGAAATCTGTGCATACAAGACCTTTTAGGGTAGCATGGGCATCAAAGTCGATTTTTAATTAGATGGCTGGAATTAACACGGTTGGGATCTAAGGGAACAAATATGGGTATATTTATTAGCCACAAGCTTTGCTTTGGGTGGATCACTATGATGGGCATTCATTAGTCCTATTTGTGTGTGTGTGTGTTTTATTTTTGTTTTTTTCCCTTCAATTTTTTTTTATAGGTAAATAAGCAGAATATATTAAAAGTGCTTGCAAAAAGGCACAACAAAGTAGACATGAAGTATACAAATATGGCCCATAGGCAAGCAATAAAAGAAGAGAGAAAGATTAAAACCCACCTTCTCACAAACACCCAGCTCCCACAAGGGCTGGAAACCCTTTAGTGAAAACCAAAAAAGAGAAGAAAAAAAAAAAAACCCCTATCCAAAACAAACAAAGAACCTCTAGCAGAACCACCAGTGGCCAACAGAGACCCCTACCACTAATTCCCCACCCCCCTTCCCTTTCCTTTTACTATGGACGGAACATTGTTATAATTGACTGAGCACTTGAGCCTTCAGATTTCCTTCTCAAGTCACAAAGAGGACAAGGATTTTCACCTTCCCCTTGACACCTTAACCCCAAAACCTTTCTTCGCTTCCAATTTTCTTTAAAGAAAGTTGTTTTCCTTTTCAAAGCCCAAAATTGGCATCCCTAAACAATTGGAGAACTCGACAAAACCTCCGAGTAGACTCACAAACTCCTCCCCCTCCACTATGCTTCCCAAACTTGCATCCCCAAGAGGATCTACCTCCCTAATTTTGACCTCTGAAACTGATGTTCCCTTTGCCATCTTCCTTGAAAGCTCCAAGGACCCATCTTGCACCCACAACTCGGGAGTCGAAGGACCCGAATATGAGGGTGTAGAAGAAAATTGCCAATTAGGGAAAAACTTTAATTTGTTATACTAGGGAAAAACTTTTGGTATCATCATACATATACAAAAGTGAAATTCATTAATACTAAGTGCCTAATTATGTCCTTTATGAAATGGCTATCTAGGGAATGGTTGGGATATCATCTAGTGCTAAATATTTTGTGATGTAATGATGGATATTGTCAAACAAACTAACATCCTATTCAAATAAGCTATTCCACTAGAGAGGTGAGGGAGTCTTATGGGACGGGCCTTTGGAAAGACATTAGAAAGGGTTGGGAGGAGTTCTTTCTTAGAACTAGGATTTGTATTGGAAATGGGAGACGAACCAGATTTTGGTGGGACATTTGGATAGGAGACTCTAAGCTAAAGGATCTCTTCCCTCTGCTGTTTAGAATTGCAGCACATAATTCTGCAGTAGTGGCTGATCTTTGGGGAGACAAGAAGGTGGTGGCGGGGGCTGGGAGGTGCACTTTAGAAGATCCTTTCAAGATTGGGAGTTGGAGGAGGTGAATCGCTTTTTGGGTTACATTTATGTAGTAAAGGTGCAAGAAGGGGAGGATTTTCTGGTTTGGAAAATTGAGAGGAAAGGAATATTTAAGGTAAAATCTTATTATAGGTCTTTGAAGGAAGACAACAACCCTTTATTTCCAGCAAAGGAGGTTTGGGGTTCGTATGCCCCTTTAAGAACTCGTTTTTTTGCTTGGGAAGTAGTTTGGGGTAAAATTTCTACTGTAGATATGCTAATGAGGAGGGGTTGGTCTATGGTTAATAGATGCAATCTTTGCAAAGAGAATGAGGAAATGATGAACCACATCCTTATTCATTGTGGTAAGACAAGGAATCTTTGGACTTGATTGTTTTTTTCTTTTGGGGTGGTGTGGGTGCTCCCGGAATCAGTGAGAAATCTGCTTCTTGAATGGAAAATTAAAGGTCTGGGGAAGAAAAGGAGTGTAGTTTGGAAAATGGCGCCTATTTGTCTGTTTTGGTGTATTTGGGGAGAGCGGAATCGAAGAATCTTCCAAGAGGAAGAGATGTCAGATACGAGCTTGAGGAAACTCTTTCTTCGGTCTCTTCTTGAGTGGTCTCAACAATTTTTGGACTTGGACTTGGACTATCTCTCTTTTCGAAATTTGTTGGGTGATTGGGTTGTTGTTTAACTATTCCTTCTTAGGCTTTCTCTTTCTTTTGTTGCCATGATTCGGGCCTTCTTTGTATACAGCCTGTGTACATAGGGAGCGCCCCCTGTTTTTTGGCGTGTATTAATCTAATGTTCTTCTTTGTCTATCAAAAAAAAAAAAAAAGTTATTTTCCCTCATCCATATGGTGGTTTTTTTGTGGCATAGCAAAAGAAAATTTTGGGATAGAATCCTATACGATCAGCTTCCATCAAAATTTCCTGTGTAATGGTTGAAGCCCAGAGACTTCTGGAATTCCCTGTAACTGTTGAAACATATAGGTCATTAATTGGGCCAAAATCAAAGAATTTCAAGATCATCTTTTAGGGATGCAGACATATATTCATGAATGTTAAAAATTAAAATCTTTTGGAGAACTATTAAATTGATATCAAATATTAGAGGGTGCCTTTTGGTTGAACTGGCATAATATGACAGTAGTCTATGTTGATTAATTTTTAATTGAAAGTTTTGCTTCCTTTCTGATTAGATTGTTTTTGTTGTTTTCTGAATGAAAATTACCTAATTTGTTAATGTCAACCTGATGCATGACTCTCTCTCTCTCTTGCAGAAAGATTCGGACTGTGGAGGAGATATTATCCATTGACATTAAACCTGGTTGGAAGAAGGGGACAAAGATCACTTTCCCGGAGAAGGGTAACCAGGAGCCTGGTGTCATTCCAGCTGATCTTATTTTTGTGGTAGATGAGAAACCCCATCTAGTGTTTAAAAGGGATGGGAATGATCTGATAGTTGACCGGGAGATCACACTGCTGGAGGCGCTAACTGGTAAGGCCCTTGAGCTGAAAACCCTGGACGGAAGGAGTCTTGAGATCCAATTGACAGATATTGTCAAACCAGGCTATGAGATGGTTGTTCCAAATGAAGGAATGCCAATCTCAAAAGAACCCAGTAGGAAGGGAAACCTGAGGATCAAATTTGACGTCAACTACCCATCAAGGCTTACCTCAGAACAGAAATCTGATTTAAAGAGAGTATTGGGAGGAAGCTCATCATGATTTCACACTTAAAAAGGTCAAGGTAAGGGGTGACCATATTAACACAATTAGATGTTTCAGTTGCTGTTGGATGTAAATATGGCAAATGTATGCAATTGAAGAAAATGTGAATACTAGGAAGAAGTTTTAGTGGGGTGGAAGAAAGAGCTGTGGGGGAAAAATATAGTGTGGTCCTTATAATCCAATGTTTGGACATATTGGTGATAATAGGATGGGTTTCCTCTGGCTGCCAGTGGGGATGGACCTCAGAACCTAACTAAAAGAAATAGCTAGGTAATGTGTGCCTGAGTTCTGTCAGTTTTTTGGCTAGTGATTTGTTGCCTATGATTTGCAATTGTGTATTATTGGATGTATTCCTTGGATCTAGAACAGAGTAAATGAATTGGTTACCTTTTTAACCTGAGTAATATTAAATTTAATGTATTGGTTGATTTAAAGATTCTCTTTTTCTTTTGGGTTCATAGATAATGTCATCGCTTGCAACTTTTACGGTGACTCGGTGTAGTGTCACTCTCTTGCAGGTCTTTCATCTCTAGTGCTTATCTTTATTTCCATGGCAATGACATCCTCTTGTATATCTTTCATTTGAGGTGCCAACCCAAATTTTTATAATCCATAAGTAGTTGTCTTTGCTGTTCTCCTTGGATGTAAATTTCAGCTAGTTATGAGTCTTAGAAGAAGAATCTGGAGTGGAAATAGAACCCATTACTTGTTTGTTAGTCCGGACAAAACTGCAGGTTTAAATCTTGAGAACATTTGTAAATAAGGTTTAGATATGTAGCTGCAAATCTGTATCTGAACTTGCAGCTGTAGACTCCTTCAGTGCCTGAGACCGTATCTACATCATAAACAACTGGATGGCTCAAGAAGATGGATATCAGCAGAGCCTTACTGAAGGACCTTTCTTGTCTAGAATTAGTCACTTAGAGGCCCATTGAATTAATTGCCTGGTGCTACCTTGCTTGAAGAATAGGTTCAAATTGTCATCTTAATGTCTTCCTTGATGTTAGGTGTTAAAATATCTGTATGTACTGTAGCACCTAATTGACTTATGATTTATGAAACTATATGTCCAACCACCAGTGGAGGATTACTGATAAGTGATGAGTGGTAACCACTAGTCCTTTACTTTTTGCTAAATTATATATGATCTAGTCCTCCCGCACTACATACTTTGCCTCTACTCACTCTTGTTGAGTCATAGAAAATAAAATTTTATTATTGCTATGTTTGGTAGCAGGAAAGTATTTTTTAATAATAAAAAAAAAAGGTTAAATGTTATTAAAATTAATGAGGAATTTATGTATTTTTAAATTATTTAATATTTTCTAACTTTAATTTTTTTTTAATTTTCTTAAATGTTTTAAAAATCATTGGGTATTTTAAAAAATTAAACAAATTATCATGCTTGTGCAAAAAGCCCACTTTATCTGCACTGGGTGGCCGAGAGTTGAAGCAGCATGTTGAGGCATGAGGACAAGACGACCAGTTGTCTAACTTCTCACTTCTATTCTGTTGTGCATATTCTTATCGAATCCTAAAATCATGCACTGCTCATCCTTACAACCCGACAAGTGTGTGGAACAAGCTATGCTAAGACACAAAACTGAAAACTCAATTAATTTTAAATACAAGTAGTATTCTCGAGACAAGAATTTCAGTTCCTTAATACTTGCTTCCAAACGCAAAAAGTTGGATCTTTCAATTCAAAACACATCAACTCTACTGGTGATGTGTAACCCAGGAATCTTAGATTCCTCGAGTCGAGGACAACAGGGGACAAATTTGATCATACCTTTGACACATACAAACACTACTAAACTTAACCACCAAATAAAAAAGCAGAGGACTTTCAAGAGTAACTGATGAGAGATTTTGGCCTAAAATAATTTTTAAATTCACCAAACTGGTATCTGTCACTACTAAACTCATTGTGTCTGAGGCCCAAGTTGGGCATGATTGTTCCACTTAGATCTTTTCCATGATGTATCACTCATGAGGATTTGGGTATCATTAGGGTAACTTTATGCATATATCATCTATGACCATATCATCATGGTCATAAAATGAATGCTCAGACTGTGACACCCTTCTTTGTAGGGTATTATTCCCTTTTTCTTTCTTTTGCAATCTTTTCTTTTTGAAAGGACGAGTGTCGTGAGATACTTGTTGGTGGTCATTTCCATAAAAGTGAAAATATTTCTCAAAGTGATTCCTTTCCTACTTCATATCATACTCCATTTTCTTCTTCTTTTCCTTGGCAAAAAGACAAATATGCAATCAATTACTTTAAAAATGAATGTTGAGTTGGCCAAAACATCTATGGACAAATCAATGCCTTCCTTTCTCTTTGTTCTGTTGTTTTTCCCACCTATCACCATGCCCAATCATCTTGCTTCTTTTCTGGCACAGTTTGTAAAGCATCCACCAAAAGATTTCACTGTATCATTAGTAAAATGATGCAGCAGAGTATGGTGTATGGGCTTAAAAGCAATCACATCCGTGAATCTATTATACTTTTTGGATTTCCTTTCTACTTTTTTTCTTTTTTGTCTGGTATTCTGAAAAAATCAGTACACTTTTGCTTTTCATGTGCAGAAAGCTCTTGGTACATAGGAGGAATGGTAGAATAATCTCAATCACAATCCACTTGCATGGGTAAAGGCAGAATATATAGGCCTGTAGGCCCCTCCCTCAAAGGCTCAAGCCTACCTCCACTTGCAGAGAGCTACTCTTCTGGATGCCCTGTTGATCCAATCAACCACCCACTTCCTTATCTTTCCTTTTTTATGCTTCTATTCCACTGCCAAACCAACCATCATCCCAAAAGATCAAAAAGGAAAAATGGGAAGTGGCCATATGGTCGAAATTGATACTTAATATGATGTAGAATTGGTTCCTTGAAAATTTTCCATATAACATAAATGGATTTTTTGATATTTTTTTTTTCATTTGAGTAGTGCTAATTTGTAAATAATGGTCACAGTCCAAAAGAAACTTAAAAGAATTCTTTGGAGAAAATAGTATTTTTGTTTCATTTAGTAAGTTGTGTACCATCAAAGAACAAGAATGCACCACCAAGAATCAGGGGAGGCCCCACAGATGGAGGGTTTTTTTTTTCTTTTTTCTTTTCTCAATTGCAATAAAGATAATGTCCAATGTGGACATATATCATATTTCTAACCTCTTCACCACATATCTTCTCAAAAAAGCATCGATGAAAATTGATATTTTTCAATATCATGTGAGTGATATATTACATCGAATAAGAAAAAAAGTTATTTGAGATTATATATGTATGAATTTTTTTTAATCATATAAATATATTTTAAAACTATAAAAACCCCTTTGGATCCAGAGTTACGTGTCATTATATTGATAGAGAATAGAGATTAAGAAAGAAATAACACCCGGTAGTACTCAAAGATGTACTAACATGTACCAAGAAAAAAGGGGGCTTATCTAGTAAATTAAGCATATGATTAGAAAAATTTTCACCCAAAGGAGGAAGAAAAAATGCAAGCGAAAGGCTGTTAACTTACTGGCTTAAAGCAGATAAGTGACAAGACACCCACTTGCATGAACAAGGAAACTAAGGGGCCACACCCATAAATTTGTGCAATCCACATCAGAAGCAAAAGATAGCTTTATTCCAATGAAGGGTGGAGGGTATTATTTTTGGGTATAAAGGAAAGGAAGGCCTTGATTCGATGGAGAGGAAAAATGAAGGGGCCGGGGGAGTGGGGTGGGGACAGAGCCAATGTGTGGTTTTATTCCCATATCGACAGTAGGATATGAGGTGTTACGGGGGTAGTACGGACGTACCTTATTTGGAGTAGAAGACAAACATCATGTGGAGTGATTTATTTAGGGGCATGGCCTTTGGCTGGCTTTAAAAGTTGTGTAGTTGCAGGCAGCAGGCTTACAACATGCAACTATACGCGTTTGTCCATTGAATGGGACATGGTGGCACATGACTCTGCTTCTCCCTTCCACCCTTGCATGAATTAGCATTTCACATGCCCATGCAATGCCTTGGGTCATTGGGTCCCCCCTTATTTATTTATTTATTTTTGTGTTGTTGTTTTATTTGTGGTATAGGTGTAGGGCATATAGGGTTTGGATGGGTTGGCCCGCTAGGGACGGGAAAAAAATTTGGTGGCTCACAGTGGAAAAAAGAACACCATATGTATTTTGCATGATAATGGGAATGGATAAACTTTCTGTACTCCAAAATCAAAATTCTTGGTAGAATTATTGTATGACTTCTTATGTCATGTGACACCCAAGTCATTAAGCTATGGGAATTTGGGGTCCATTGAGAAACCTTTGTGTTTTGGGATCGAACATTCAAAGTATTCCGGTGTTTAAGTTTAATTTAATTGAATGTCATTAAGTGTTTGAATTATTTGATTTGATTTTTATTTTTTTTATGGGTGTTTGAATGTTGTTTATTTTTTATTAATGTTTGAATCCTGCTAAATATTAAATCTCTTTATTTTTTTAAAATTAATTATTTTATTTCTTAAAAAATAATAATAATTTAACATATTTCAAAATATACTAAATGTCAAAATTTATTATTGTTAGTCCAAGATTTAGCTAAATGTAGTAACAAAATAACGGCTAGGATTCAATGTTTAATTTTCAAACGTGATAGAAAAAAAATTATCTTGGATCAATCAAATAGCTCTACAACTAAATGCTATGAAGCTAACAAGGACTAAGTTAAAGTGCTAATTAATAAGGATAAATATGCTTTAACATTAATCTTTATAAACTAGGCTCATTTGAACAAAAGAGAATAATCTCTTCAAAATGCCTCTTAAAAAAAGTTCATTTATGTATTATTAATGGTTTTCTGAAAAATGATATCGATTCTTTCAAATATAAAAACTCAGGTTTTGACATACATTTTCATATTTAAAAAATGGTTTTCAATATTAATTTTTGAGCCATTAAAGGTTACTTGTGCAACAATTTTTTAGTTTTCTTGCATATTTGATCAATGATCGTCTAAAATGATCAATTGGTTGAGAATGGGCAAAAAGAGTAGATTGGGAGCGACCATCCATATCATAACCAACTAAGGAGAACTTCAAATGGTTTGAGTATGGATCAACCAATTTCTTAACTAGTTGACCTATACTCTTCAATGATCACTTGCCAAAAGTGTGATGACTAATAAATGGTTGACCACTTGGTTGGCTGATTAAGTTGTAACTCATGTCTAACAATTAGTTTCAACTTGAAACTTTTATTTAAAACTCTTAGACCTTATTTATAGAAGGATTACTACTTGTAAGTTGTCTTGTTCAAATCTTAAGTCTTTAATATTATTTTAGTGCAATTATATCAAAATTTGCAAACCTTATTCATTGCACCTTAAAACTAGTTACCCTTTTCATTGTAATCAATATGCAAAGCTAGTTCTTATATTTTCATGTTTCCGAATTTAGCATAGTACTCTATAAGAAATTGTTTTTAAGTATCTAAAGAACATATATCGAGTTGTTTTAAGTGTTGGCAGAATGCTTATTTACTTTGTTACACTTTAATTATTTACTTCATTGTTATTTCTCATCAATACATTTCTTTATTAAATTTTTTAATTTGGGTTTTAGAAAGAACCATTACCAAATCCACTTTCCATCTTGAGTGATTACCTTATTTTATTAATTAAATCGAATTCACAATTGGTATTAGACTTAAACTTACTATTTAGTAATAAAATAACAAACTCATCAAGCTCATTGCTCACGGAGGGATACTGCATTGAAGATATTAAAATACATCTTTAAATAACTATATTAATGAAGATGTATACGTGGAAAAACTTTGATCCTATTTATATTAGTAACAAATTTTCAAATAATGTATTTAACTTAAAAACATTATTTATAATTTAAATAAAGCCTAAAGAGCTTAGCATAAAAGATTGAGTAAATTACTTTGGAAAGTTAATTTTAAAATGGGATGGGGAGAACTAGTGTTAGGTCACTATAATTTGAATAAGTAATGCTAAGTTTGCTTGTTGTGATTTAGCTATGTTGCTTTTCAACAATCTTATGAATATTGATGCCTTATACTATAATAATCATATGCGTGTATGCGTTTTTTTTGGTATTAACTTCTTGTAAATCGTTTATTGCTAATTGCTCATTATATTGTTTTTTTTTTATTGTATCATTTTGAATATCTTTAATATACTTTTTAAAATTCTTCGATTAGATCTTTTGTAAATCGAATGAGCATATATTGAGGTGAAGTATTTTAATAATGGTTTTATCATTATACAAAAGTGTGAGATGTTAGTTTAAGGTTTGGTTAATCCTTAGTTTTTATGATAACAAAACAAAGCTCTAATTTAGCTTTTAAATTTGATATGAAAGAAAGTAAGTTTGGATCGTTTGAAATGAAGTTAAATAACTTAATGATAAGGAATTAAAAAGGAAATCAAGAAGGTCTTTTTAAAATTTGTATAGGTTAAAACATTGAACTGACTTAAACCATAAAATTCACTTATGCAACAATTTTCTATATTTCCTATGTAGTTTACTAGTGGTTGATTAAGTAGAGAATAGGCAAAAATGGTAGGTTGACAGTGGCTACCAGTCTTGCAATTGCTTGAGGGGAATCTTTATCGATGAGTATTAATTGACCAATTACTCAACCGATTGGCCTACACCCTCAATGGTTTCCTATAAAAAGTATAACTATCAATAAGTAATTGAGCGATTGACCAACTGGTTGAGTTGTAACTTGTGCAAGACAATTAGTTTCAATTTGAAACTCTTATTTAAAACTCTTAGACTTTATTTATGGATAAATTATCACTTGCAAATCATCTTGTCATCCAAAACTTGAGTTTTTAGTATACTATAAGTACAATTATTTTAAAAATTACAAATCTTATTTATTGTACTTTCAGATTAAGTACCTTTTCCATTGTGATCAATTTGTAAGGCAATTTTTTTTATTTCTTGTTTCCAAATTTAGAGTACCTTATAAGAGAGTATATTTTAAGTGTTTGAAGAACATTTCTGGAGTTGTAATGATCCATTACTATCTCGAAACCAAGTGTATTTGGAAGGATTCTTTGGTTTGAATTGGTATATTAGAGCATCTCATAGCTTGGGTTAGAGTTTCAGGGTACGGATGTAAACAAGGTTGAGTCAAACCATGTTAAAATATTTGTTTGTATTTGCTCTTCTCCTCTTCTCAATCTCTTTACTTTATTATACTTTAATTTATTATTTTATTGTTATTTCTTATTATTGCATTTCTTTATTATGATGCCAAATTTGGGTTTTGGAGAAGCAAATTTTTTGAAAAGGATGATCACCCAATTTACATCCCCACCTCTTGAATGACTCTCTAGGTTTATTAATTAAATTGATTTCATAATTATCAAAATAATTTTTTTTATAATATTTAACTACATAATTAGTAGAAAATTGGTAATGGGATATTAATTAGTTGGAAATCAGAAATGGAATAATAATTAGGATTCTATCGTAAAACCAAACAAATGCAAATAAAGTAGAGACCAAAATATATTTACTTTAATATGTGTATATAATGGGGTGAATTAGTTGAGAAAATGAAAGATAAGGAGAATAAGAGAAAAAGGGTATAAGACAAAGAGAGAGAGAAAGAGAGAATTTATTTCTTTCTTGGATGCTTTTGTACGAGAGATGGAAGACCTTTTATGGTCAATGATTCTCATTTACTCATCTTAAAGATGAGTAAATGAAGCTCATAAATGAACTTGATAAGTAAATGAAGTTCATAAATGAACTTCAATTGAAACATTAAGGTGGTCATTCCCCACCTATTTATAACACTCCCCTTATATGACCACCATATTAGAAGAATATGACATTAGAACTTTGTTAATAATAATAAATAAATAAAACATAGTGAAGGAAAAATAGTACATTATTCTTACCATATTTAATTTCATTGAGAATGTGATGAACTATCATATAAAAATAATAACAAAGATACAACTTTGGTTTTAATTTTAAAATTTTATAGGTTTAGTTTAGATTATTATTTTTTAAAAATCTAAATTAAGTAGTTTTTTTTTTCTATGTTTTTGGTATCATTTTTTAGTAACAATACATGAAAAAGAAAATTTAAATAAAAAAAATGGAGAAAAAATGAGCACAATAAAACATATTCATGTCATATTTAGTTTTTTCAATATGACAACTTTGCTAACATATAACACATTTATTTTTCATTTAAATTGCATAAATTAGGCCGTGTAGGGTTGCAAATTAGGTGAGTTGGTTGGGTGATGGCTAATTCAAGTAGAACCTGAATTAAAAAGCAATCAAATCGAACTTAACCTGACTCAAACTTTAACCCAAAGTACTTAATCCAAACTTAACCTAACATTATTTCTCTAAGTTCAAATTGAGCTCGACTTGTTTATGTTAGATTCAAGTTGATTGGGTTAGACTTACGTTAATCAGGTTGAATTTGGATTAATTCGATTACATAATTCAAAACCCATCTATTTTTTTTTTAAATTTTCTATGTATTTATGTGGAAATCTAAATAGAAATATAACAAAATTTCAAGATAGCAATAAAAAAATATATAAAATTATATATTTTTCTAAAATAAGCATATGATAAAATATAATTTAATATTTTTCTTAAACAGATAAAAAGAAAATGAATATTATTATATATGATAATATATATTACAAATATTATAAGAACATTATATCAAGTTCAAGTTAAACTTGAGTTATCCATTACTTGACCTAAATCCAACCAATTGAGGTTAGGTTGAAAAAACTTGATCCAAGTCTAAATTGTTCAAGTCTGCCCAAATGTAGGACTAGGTTGTGGGTCGGACCAATCCCTCCAAATTATACTCCCAAGGTTGTGTAATTAATTTTTAAATCAAGAGTTACTCAAAATTGTTAAAAATGGAATTTGAGTATAAAAGTTAAAAGCTAAAAAGGAAAAAAAAGAAAAAAAAAAAAGCAACTTTTTAAAATTAAAATAAAAATAATTTTTTTTTTGAAAATTTTTCTATTAAGATAAGGCAACTTGTTTTAAAATTTAAGTAAAAAATAACAATCCATTAATAACCATTTTGGATGTATGGTTAATAGGCTAAATATGACCAAGTAATCTCTCTCTCTCTCTCTAGTATACCTTAGTTGTAACTTGTTCAATGACAGATGTGATTCAATAATGACAGATGTGAATTTACGTGGCTAATGATGACATAATCATTTGATCTCTTTATGACAAAAAAAAATTACTAAATTGAATATCACTAGAGATTATTTATCATATCACTTTCATGACCACAAGATGGATGATAAACAAATGTCAAAACATTAGTGAGTGACATTAGTGACACCATTTTTATTATAGAGCTATGAATTTATTATAAATTAATTGGTTAAAAGAAATGAAATGATAAGCGGATTTAAAAATGTTGGAGTTGGGTTTGGGTATCCAAGTGGGCTATCCACCCTATAAATGAGAGAAATAAGTGGTGATTTGGCTCAATAAATGAGATAAATAAGCCGAACAGTTTTTGAGAATTTTAAAATTATTTAGAAACTTTCACTATTAAAACACATTTTATTTTATTTTTTCTCGTTGTGAGAACTTTCACTATTATTTTTCATTATTAAATCTTAACCCCCCACATGTTTTTACTTGAAAAATAATTTATTTTTTATATAAATATCTTTCACCATTTTAATTATTTACATATAACTTTTTAAAAAAATATTATTTTTACAAAAAAAATGAGAACATTTTTATTAAAAAGAAATAATAATAATAATAATTTTCATGATTTTTAATTTAAATTTGGCTTGTTAATGACTCTTTTAATCAAATAACCTATTTACTATCAATATCATTACTGTTGACGTAAAGTCAACTGGAGTCAGATCCTCTTTACGTTATACCTCTCAGAGCTTTCGTCCAGCAATGAGGGATTGAGTGAGCTTCTTCCCTACATAAAGGATGTCCAGATAGATACAAATAGGTTAGACTCTTTCAATGAGAGAATGAGTAGGTCAACTTTATCGTGTGTACCTTGTTTGTGCTTTATGAGGGGTTTTATAGTGCTTAGGAGGAGACCACTGTAGTGCTGACTAAGCACTTTGACCTTCTTGTAATTATGACAATTCTGCAGATGGTAGGACAATCATTACAATTCTAGGCGGGCTGGTAGGTGTTGTCAGAAGATATGGTATGATGTCTAATCGTGCAGTTGCCCGTCCCCTCCACCTGCTAGAAGTATGGAGTTGTGTGCGGTAGTTAATTGACATTGACTTAAGGGTTGAGAGAGGTCCCATCAGTCATTCCCTCGCTAGATATGAATGATTACGCAGGTCAAGGGGTCTTGAAGGCTGACTGAGTTGTACTGTCCGTTTAGAAAGTCCGTTCGTGCTTGCTGTCTGTATATGTAGGGGATGGGCCCTCCTATCCGTGCCTAGACGAGTTGGTCATGGTCTGGATAGGAGATCTCCGGACAATGCTTTCCTCTTATTCGGACAGTGCTTGGTTGGAAGTGACACGTGGAAGGGCGCCTACAATTACTCGATATAACAAATATTTTATGTTTCCCACTTTCACCTATGTTCTAACTTGACACAAAAATAATGATACATGAGTGCCCAACAATGTTTTCCGTACAAAAATAAAATTTGACTTAGAGAAATTGATTCATCTTCACATACAAAAGAGCAGGAGAGTCACGAGAGAAAATTTCTACAAACCCTATTCAACAATGAACAATAATACCCTTCAAATCAATCAAACTTCACTCTTATAGTATGTTTATATCAAATTAAATATTTTGTATCATAAATTAATTTCTTTTTTGGCTAAACTTTACCCTCCACTAAACATGTTGACAATTATGAATATTTAAATTCACGGTTAAATTTTTTTCATCCCCCATTAACAATATAAGGCTAAAGTATCAAGTTGCACTATATTCATAGTTTTTTTTTAATTAATTTTAATTTAATTGTTAAATTTCATACATAAAAAAATTGTTGATATATTGGAAAAAATTAAAATAAAAGAAATAAAAAAATAGAGACAACATAAGAATGTTAGATTGTAGTACTATGTATTGTTGTCGTGTTATAATAAGTTAATAACAAGGAATGTTACCAATTTTATTATAATAATCCGGTACCATTTTTGGAGTACTATCATTCTCAATGTACTATTATTTTTGAGTCATTTTGGATATTTTGATCTCATAATGCATTTATTTGAGTCATTTTGGATATTTTGATCTCATAATGCATTTATTGTAGTCACAAATTAAACAAAATTAGCCATTATTTTAATAAATTCATTATTATCGGATCATCCTTCCAATTTTATTCATATATTTTATATATTTGCTTTTTTGACTAAAATTAAAAAATAAATAAAAAATATGAGAAATAATCTTAAACACATTTTGAGCCTCCTTTAAAAGTGATGTTGATTAAAACGATTTTATTCAAATGCTTCTGTGTATTAGAAATTTACTAAACAACTAAATCTTTTTAATAAATCGTTTTGAAATGTTAGAAAGTGTTTTTAACCCGTCTCAAAATCATTTTTAAATGGGTCTCTTGGAATCAAAACTCACCCCTTTTTGTTTTCTTTTTTATGGCATATAGAAAACATTCAATTCAAGGTTGATAGGAATTATTTGACATGGAATATATGGTCATAGTAAATGTGGATTGGTCGGTCCATTGAATGAAATATTGGAGGACAGTCCCGCCATTTACCAACGTCCAACAACATGTGACGCGAGGTTCGCATTTCATCCGTGACCCAGATGCTTAGGACTAAGACCAAACACCCCCACGTGAAGCTGAAAGCCTGTTACCACCTCATTGGCCTCATTTTAGATTATTCATTATTCTCTTCCATGTCTTTCTTCTTTTCACCCACCAAACTTTCATCGTTTCACATGCCCTTTCCCATTCTTCTCACATGCATTATTTTTATTTTTATTTTTAATTTATTTAATGACCATATATATATATAGATTGAAATTTATTCAAATAAAAATTAATATTTTTAATACAAGATAAAGTTGTTTTTACTATATACTTCAATAATAAAAAATTTTAAGCACTAAAAACATTAGAAACGTTTTTTAAAATCACTATTAACAGATTCTCATACTAAAAAATTATATTCAAATATTAAAATTTTTATAAAAATTGGATTTAACTTTCGATATCTTTTGGACAGTTGTTTTAAAAATTGAAAAAACTCTTCTAAAAAAGACTTTAAGACACGAGAAAAACTCTCACCATAAGACTTCAAGACATGGAAGCCGTGTTTATAGGCGGGTATTTTGGTAGAAAAAAACGAAGAAGAAAATTTAATTCGAAATAATAAAATAAATCAAATAAAAACACATATATGAGATGATCATTTTCAAAATGTTACTTAACTTTTAGACCCACAGGGTTCTAGTAGTTGGTGGGCTGGCGACCTAAGAAGCTACCCCAGCAGAAGTTGACACTAAAGAACAAAAGGGTCTAAGGATAGAAATCAATTATAATACATCTTACAATGCTTATGAAACCCTTTTTTTTTATGTAATTGAATAAAAGATTAAGGATGGAAGAAATATTTATGCAAATCTTCATTATTTTGATCAAACTCAAAAATCTAAATGAGGGGTATGCTAGCTGTACTTATGTAAAAGGAAGACAAAAGCAAGCAGGACACAAAGAAAGATAGCTGAAATTAAGGAAAGCAAGAAAAGACCATTGACTGATGGCCTATTTTGTTTTCTTGGGACTCAAAGGTGTCTTCCCCTTGCTTTCTTTCTTGAAAAGAAGGGTCTAAAGGATTTAAATGGTTGAAGGGTAGCCTGTTTTCCTTGCTTATTTAAGGGCTATCTCCTCATTATTTAAGGGGGGGATCATGTCTCTGGGTAATTGTACTTACTTGTTGAGACACATGCAGCTGGACTTGCACTGAAAAACTAGTGACTAGGAAAGAGGGACTAGATGCTTGAATTTGCTTTTGGGGATGCCTCAAAAAATGAAAAGCCCTAGTGGGGCAGTTGGGCATCATCTACATAAACATTACTATTATTTACTAATTATAAACAAGGTTACAATCCTCCTCATTTTTTTACCTCTTATAATTTGATTGTGACCTTAAATACCAAGTGGGAGATCTTTTTATGTAAAATATCTAAGTACTGATATTTTGAGCTTCAAATGGTATGTCTACATCTCAATTACCTTAACTATCTGTCCATCTCCTTAAGCCTCTCATAATTCTTTGACACTTTTGATTAACATTTTAGAGAATTTTAGAATGCATATAATTTTTGATGTGAAACATTTAATATTCACGATTAAATTTGAATCATTAAAAACAGATAGAATGAACGAGGTTTAAAATCCGTTTGAAAGTAATATTTTCTTCCGTACCACTTTTATTAAGATTATTTTATAGACTAAATGCAACCCATTTCCATTTTCATGGGTGACCATCCTCCCATACTCAATCGTAATCATACGCATAGTAAATTATTTAATTATTTGATTTTTTTAATTGAAATATAATGAATTAGTTCAATATCTTAGTTGTGACAATGACCCATAAATTAGTAGCAGGAATTTTCCATAATTGGGCAAATTGAGAGGGACAAATACATTAAGTTATATGATGAATTTTGAATTAGGTGACCACCACATCTGTCCATCTTGAGAGGGTTGGTCTCCACCCCCTTGCTCCAATATCAAACCTAATCCTAACTTCAAGGCAATATACATCACCTTTTTTGGGAAATAAAAAAAGTTTCCAAATGAGTTTCACAAGCAAAGGCTATAGTTTCCATGTCTTTTTTCACACAAGTCATATTGTGATGATTTTTTATTTTTGATTACATGCAATGAATTTATTGCTTGTGGGCAACATTTTTATATTGAAGATAAATATCTGAAGTTAGCTGACTTGACATTATGGATATGGTTGAATTTATTAAATGGGACAAATGATTAGGATGGGAGGAGAGTTGAATTATTTAAGTAATGATGCTTTTTTTTTTTTTTTTAATTATACTTTTGGAACCGATAGGTATTTCAAAATTATTCTTCAAAGCAATTTTTTGGAATCAAAACTGCTTTCTAGATAAAATGTGGAAGTGTCCAGGGTCTATTTGAGCATGTTTTGAAACTTATTTTAGAATAAAAAATGATTTTTAAAAACAAATTTCAGAAAACATCCTTAAACAGATATATTTTTTCATTTTGTTTTTAAAATTTAATGAAAACAATTTTCACTTGTTTTATAAAAATTATTTTTTATTTCACTCTATTTTTAAAAATCGTTTAAAAAAAATAAGGATTAAATACTGTTAGAATTTTTTAAAAACTGAAAACTATTTTTAAACAACTCTAGTTTTGTATTTTTAAAATTTTTAAAAAGGGAAAATAAATTTGAAAATTTTTTAATAGTAAATAATAACTTCTAAAATAAAAATAAAAAAATGATAAAATCTAGAAGTTTAATAATTTGGTAATACCAATGTTGAGTTTTAATGACTTTTTCTTAGAAATTTATGCAAGAGTGTAGTACAAGTATAAAAAAATTATTTTAAACTTAAAGAAATAAATATCATTTCCTAAAATTAAGTTACCCTTGATCCCATATGCATTTGTGTTGGATTATTTTGATTTTATATATTTCATTATTTTCTTAATCCCAATAAATTTAATTAAAAATAATTATGATGACACGATCCAAGTGTTTTAAATAATTTTAATCTTTCTAAATCAAATGTATTTTCCAAAAAAAATACAAAATATTTCCAAAAAAAAAAAAAAACCTTTCATGTTGTACTGTTAAATATTTAAAAAGTGGATTATTATTGCGGAAATGATATGGTAGTGGGGATGGTGGTCATTGTCACGTTCTTATTACTGGAAGTGATAAGCCACGATGGCAATGGTATTTTACCAGGTCATTGTCACGTTCATAAATATTACTGGTTGTGATAGGCCACGATGGCAGTGCTAATTATTATTTTTATTATTTTTTAAAAATGGTTTTAATAAATGATAGTATATTTTAATTAAGATTTAAGAGAAACAATGTAAGGAAAGATTCTTTTAACTTAATAAACATTTCAGCTTAAAAACACCTGAAACGCCTCTCTCCCTCTTAATTATGATTTTCCTTAAGACACAATCACAGAAGGACTATTCTGATAATAAGCATAGTTACAAGGGCACGGTGAAAATTGTTTTTACTCTAGGCCCCCCCCAGGCAAACCACAACAAACATTAAAATAAATGAAACAATAAATGTATCCGTACTCGCTTTCCTGGCCATACTCGCGTGGATTTGACATTAACGTGTCGCTGGAAAATCGTGTGGCGAGTGAGTAGACACTGGTCGGACGTTGAGAGGGGAGTATAGCCTTTTCTCCTGAGCGGGCATGTAGTGTAACAGGGCCCCGTAGAATCATGGGGTAGGCCTGCGGCACATGTGCAGTTTCATGGGTTTGGTGGGCGTTCTCATCTGTAAAATTATTATTATTATTATTATTAAAATGGAAAATAGCAAAAAAAAAAAAAAAAAAATAGTGAAAAGGAAAAAGGGATTTTTCTTTTTAAATCCCAAAGTGATAAGAATACAATGTTTTTATGCACAGGCTACAAGTAGTTTACAGCAAGTGTAGTTTTTGAAGAGAGAGTTTTTGAATATTTGAAGAAAATTGACAGATAGAGAAAGGTTGTGGACTGTTACTGCTGCTACCACTACTCCTATGAGCGGTTGCTCTTCTTTCTATAGATTTGGTGTTGGTGGGTCTTCCTCATTTTCTTCTCTAGGCCTGAATCCATCTTCAAAATTCAGTCTTTTTCTAGTGGGCGTTGCTCGATTTCTGGTTATAGTCTGGGTTTGAGTTGTTTTTTGTGGTGGTTCTGTGAGGGGCTGTGATCTGTAATTGGTTGGGTGGAGGGGAAGTTAGAGAGGAGGAAGGGGAGTTGGGGAAGTTGGATAGAGAGATGGCGGACAAGCCTGAAGTTTTGGAGGCAGTGTTGAAGGAAACTGTGGATTTGGTAATAGATCTGACACATTTTGAGGCTTTTTGCTGGTTCATGGTTGATTTGGATGTGCATGGTTCGATGATTGTTGTTTTGGATTAAACGTATGTACCTTGTGAATGCAGGAAAACATACCCATTGAGGAGGTTTTTGAGAATCTGAGATGTAGCAGAGAGGGTCTCACTTCTGAGGCTGCTCAGGAGAGACTAGCTATTTTTGGGTACAACAGGCTCGAAGAGAAAAAGGTTCTGTACCATTTCCGGTGCTCCATCTTGGTTCTTTTGGTTCAAAACTAACTACTTCACTTCTTGGTTCTGTTTCAGGAGAGCAAATTTCTGAAATTTTTGGGGTTTATGTGGAATCCTCTCTCATGGGTTATGGAAGCTGCTGCTATCATGGCCATTGCCCTTGCCAATGGAGGAGTAAGTATCCTCCTCTTTCTTTCTTTCTTTCCTTCCTTCCTTCCTTCCAATTCTCATAAATTTCTTCTTTGGAAATATGATTGTGTTGCAATTTTTTTTTTAATTGTGCATTGTTAAATGTTTACAGGGAAAGCCTCCTGACTGGCAAGACTTTGTGGGTATCATTACTCTGCTTGTTATCAACTCCACCATTAGTTTTATCGAGGAAAACAATGCGGGTAACGCTGCTGCTGCTCTCATGGCTCGTCTTGCTCCTAAAGCCAAGGTATTGGATGATCTTTAGCCTTTCTTTGTATTTTTAAAAAGTGATTCCATGCAATTATGGGCAAGTGGGTGATGGATTCCTTGTGATTTGATATGATGTTTGTTCTTGTTCCTATGTTGGTGTAATTTTTATGATAAAATTGTGGTGAAGGTTCTTAGAGATGGAAGGTGGAGTGAGGAAGACGCTGCTGTTTTAGTGCCGGGTGACATAATTAGTATTAAACTTGGAGATATTATTCCTGCTGATGCTCGTCTTCTTGAAGGGGACCCTCTAAAAATTGACCAAGTGGGTGTGCGGCTTTGCATGTATGTTTACCGTCTCAAATTGTAGTTGCTTTTACTGAGGTTGCTCTGTTTTGGTTTGTCAGTCTGCACTTACTGGGGAGTCCCTTCCTGTTACAAAAGGCCCTGGAGATGGGATTTATTCTGGTTCTACTTGCAAACAGGGAGAAATTGAAGCAGTGGTCATTGCCACAGGAGTCCATACCTTCTTTGGGAAGGCGGCTCACCTTGTTGATACCACTAACCAAGTGGGGCACTTCCAAAAGGCAGGGAGATAGAAATATGATATCCTTGTTATGCACTTGCTGCACTTGTTTCTTTCCCAATTTTAATGCATTTTTTTTTTGTTGTTTTGGTGTTTCTTAGGTCTTGACTGCAATTGGGAATTTCTGTATTTGCTCTATTGCTGTGGGGATGATCATTGAAATCATCGTCATGTATCCCATTCAGGACCGGGATTATCGTCCTGGAATTGACAATCTTCTTGTGCTTCTCATTGGAGGAATTCCTATTGCCATGCCTACAGTTTTGTCAGTGACCATGGCCATTGGCTCTCATCGTTTATCTCAGCAGGTTGCCTTTAGCCTTGGGATGTTTTAGCTGACTGCTTTTAATTATTTTCTGGAATTATGATGGAACATATTATTGCAGGGAGCTATCACAAAGAGAATGACGGCAATAGAAGAGATGGCGGGCATGGACGTGCTTTGCAGTGACAAGACTGGAACTCTAACATTGAACAAACTGACTGTTGACAAGAATCTTATTGAGGTCATTTAGGGGGGCTCTGTTCTGCTGGTCCTTGGTGCATATCTTTCCATAATAAGTTCTAATAGTGTGCTTGTTTTCATTTTTTTTATCAGGTTTTTGCTAAAGGAGTAGACCCGGATACTGTAGTTCTGATGGCTGCTCGGGCCTCCCGAATAGAAAACCAAGATGCTATTGATACTGCTATAGTTGGAATGCTGGCTGATCCAAAAGAGGTAACTTGTCTCATGAATTGTTTCTTACATGGTTTGTTCCTGATAGTTTCACAATTAATTTTATTTTTTTGCCCCATTCCAAAAGGCACGAGCAGGTATTCAAGAAGTGCACTTCCTTCCTTTCAATCCCACTGATAAGCGAACAGCATTGACTTATATTGACAGTGAAGGCAAAATGCATAGGGTCAGCAAAGGTGCACCGGAGCAGGCATGTCATCTTCAGTAACTTGATGTATTTGGTTGTCTTTGGTTTCTGCTGGTTGTCCTGATTCTTGACTTCAATGTTGTTTTTAGATACTAAATCTTGCACGCAATAAGTCAGAAATAGAGCGTAGGGTTCATGCTGTGATTGATAAGTTTGCAGAGCGAGGTTTACGATCACTTGCTGTTGCATACCAGGTAATTGGCTTCTCTTTATTTATCCTGTTGTACAAGGTTTTTAATTGCTTTTATTCTATTGTTTTTACCATTGTTGACTGGATATCCCTATTTTTATGCAGGAAGTTCCAGACGGTAGGAAAGAGAGTGCTGGAGGCCCATGGCAGTTCATTGGTCTCATGCCCCTCTTTGACCCGCCCAGGCATGATAGTGCAGAGACTATAAGGAGGGCTTTGAACCTTGGAGTAAATGTTAAAATGATTACAGGTGGGTTCTATTCTGCAGTTGGAAGTCGGAAGCCATGTTTTGGCTTGTAGTCCAGCAGCTCAATTGCTGCCATGGCACTTCCATAGAAACTTCTAGAAGTAAATTAAAATTCCTTGAGTGAGCACTTTTAGCAATCAGAGACTTACAGCATCTCTTTTTATTTCATGTGGACCTAGAAAAAGTGGTAGTTGACCAATTATCATGTCCAGTTTCTAACAGAATGAATCATCTATTCTGGGTGTTTTGTACTAAGTGTTACACCAGCATGTATGCCTTTTACTTGATATCATAATCTGGCATATATGCATAAAATGAAGTTTGAATGCTGGAATGGTGCTCTTTTGCACCAATTCATATATTGGTCTCCTTGCTGTTCTGGTTTGATATGCTTGTATTCCATGTTTTCATCTAAATTTTTTTTGAGTGGATTATTTTAGATTCCATTGCAAGACATGAATGCTGGTGCTGTATTCTGAGGTAAATGTGAGGTGTTCAATATGCCACCATCAAAAACTTAAAATTTGTATTGTTATGGAATAAATACTGGTGTTATTATCTGGCACAGATGCAGATTTTATACAGCTTTATATTTCTGTTCTGATAAGCATTTTAGAGCACATTTTTCTTGTGGCTGACTATTATTGTTGGTTTAAGAATATTTGTGCTTCTTGAAATTTTGTTATGTGGAGTTAAATAAATGGACACAGAGGTAATGGTGGAACTTGGTTGTGATGAGAAACAAAATGGATGCTGTTATTGGAAGAAGTTCTTTACATGTTTATCATGAATGGGTGGGCATCCTTAAATTCTTAGAATTTTGATTTTGAGTGGAGAGAAATTGCATCGGAACTGTGAAGTAATATTCGTCTACCTAAATTAATTGATGCAGAAGAACTTGAATTTTGTGTTCTCTATGCATAAATTACTCTAGAACTGTCCCTTTTTCTTTTATAATATCAACTTCTGTTCTCCTTGCCATTTCAGAATATAATGAAAACTATTGTCCGGTAGTCTGGTTTGTATGCCAATTGATGAACCTTGTGCCTTCCATCAGGGGATCAACTGGCTATAGGAAAGGAAACTGGACGCCGCTTGGGAATGGGGACAAATATGTATCCTTCTTCTGCTTTGCTAGGGCAGAATAAGGATGAGTCTATTGCTGCTTTACCAATTGATGAGCTGATAGAGAAGGCTGATGGTTTTGCTGGTGTTTTCCCTGGTATTTCCTCTTACTATTTCTTTCTTTAAAAATTTCTGCTCTCTGTTTGGGTTTGATGAATGCCTAACAGAGATCTTTACTTCTTACTTGGTGGCACCCAACTGTTGATTCTTCTGTTGCCCTTGCTTAAACGAATTGATTTGTCATGTATTGGTCAGAGCACAAATATGAGATTGTAAAACGCTTGCAAGCTAGGAAGCATATATGTGGAATGACTGGTGATGGGGTTAATGATGCTCCTGCGCTTAAGAAGGCTGACATTGGTATTGCTGTTGCTGATGCAACTGATGCAGCTCGTAGTGCTTCTGATATTGTCCTTACTGAACCTGGCCTTAGTGTTATCATCAGTGCTGTTTTGACCAGTCGAGCAATCTTCCAAAGGATGAAAAATTACACTGTAAGTTTTGGTTCTCACCATGGTGTGGTATTTATATAGGTTCACAAGCATTACTTGCAGCTTCAAATTTCTTTGTTATAAATGTCACTGTTAGCAATTTTATGATATTTTATATTGTCATGTATCAAACTATGAGCCTCTTATTGTCAGTGCTTGTGCATTTTTAATCATTTTACTCTGTTTTTTTGTTTTCTTTTTGGCAGATATATGCAGTTTCCATTACAATTCGTATTGTGGTATGCTAGTAATTCTTCTGTTTGATTTATTTATTATTATTATTTTTTGGAGGTCTGTCTAAATAGATGGTCAGATGGTTTCTTTTGACCATTATTATTGCTCTGGTAATGATGATTAGACAGGAATCATCAGTAAAGTTTTTTACTGACTCTGTAATAGGTTTCTTATTTTTTCTCTACCTGTTTTCTGTGGTGACAGCTTGGTTTCATGCTGCTGGCCCTCATCTGGGAGTTTGACTTCCCGCCTTTTATGGTGCTCATCATTGCGATTCTCAATGATGGTTAGCCTTCTTTCCCAGACAAAATATTGTCTCTGGCTATGCCTTTTGTTATCCTTTGCATACAACCTGTGTTTGTTTAATAGCCTTTTTTATTAATTAATATATAACCTCTGTTGCTTACTTTAAAAAAAGAAGAAGAAAAGTCCATCCATCTTTTTCATCTCCTTGTTCCCTTCCTTTATGTCAAGGGTCTTGTCAAATATCTATGCATTCTGTTATCATTCTGGGATCTTTTCTGCTCATCTTAGGACCTGTTTAGTGGCAGAAACATATATTGGAAATTGTTCCCATTGTCAGAAATGAAAATAATGATCATTTAGAAAATAGCCATTTTGGATTTTTTCTTCAGTTGCCTTTTTGGGTATGGTTGTTTTCAATTGTCTAAGCTTGCACATATTTTAGAACATGATAAACAATGTTTTGATGTTTCCTGAAAATAACCCATTGTCAGGAATTTTTTTTTTCTTTCCGAAAATGTGCCATCAAATATTTTTTCAGGTCTTTGTCATTTTTTTTCCTATTTTGACAAATATAAAACAGTTCTCATTTTTGTTAAAGCATCCTGACATTTCTTGTTGCTCTACTTCTTGTTTTGCCTCCGATTGTTTTTTGTCTGTTTTACTCTGATTTTCTTGGTAACTGATTAATACTATGGCATGTTAGGTACCATTATGACAATATCAAAGGACAGGGTGAAACCATCTCCTCTACCAGACAGCTGGAAGCTGGCTGAGATTTTTACAACTGGCATTGTTCTTGGCAGTTACTTGGCAATGATGACAGTCATTTTCTTTTGGGTTGCATACAAAACAGACTTCTTCCCGGTAAGAAGTCCTACAGTTATTAGTGAGGTCCTGTAGTTTGTTTTGGTCATGCAAGATGCATCTTTTTATTTCACAACCATCTGATATCAAAGAACATTTGATTTTTGTCTTTTTTCTCTTCCTTTTGTTTTTGGTCTCTATCTGAAACTTGTGAGTCTTTTCTTTTATGTTAGGAAAAACATGCAACTTGCTTGGTTTGCACTGAAGGGAACTCAAAATCATATAACTAACAATGTTTATATGAATTTGTTCATTTTTTTTCCTTTGTTGTACCATTGATGTGCTTGTTAAGATTCAGTCCCACACATTGACTGGTCTTAGATGATCTTGATGATGATACTTTGTTCACAAGTTTGTGTGCCAATCTGAATTTCTCTGCTCTTATTAATCTGCATGAATTTTGAGTGCCATATTAGGTTACTGCCCTTGTTGATGAATCATTTGTACTGAACAGCTTATAAACTTGTCATGCATTTCCTTTTAGTTTTGATTATTTCTCCTGTCAATTTTGTCAGCGGGTATTTCATGTGTCAACCCTTGAGAAAACAGCTCATGATGACTTCCGAAAGCTTGCGTCTGCAATATACCTGCAAGTGAGCACTGTCAGTCAGGCTCTCATATTTGTGACCCGATCTCGAAGTTGGTCTTATGTTGAGCGTCCTGGCTTGTTGCTTGTGGGGGCTTTCTTGGTTGCTCAGCTGGTGAGCCCATTGTCTGTTCATTTCATTGTGAATTCCTTGTGATTGGTGGAGAGGAAACTTAATGTTTAGTCTTTTGTTGTGATCAGGTTGCTACTTTGATTGCAGTCTATGCTAATTGGAGCTTTGCTGCAATTGAAGGAATTGGTTGGGGTTGGGCTGGTGTAATTTGGCTCTATAACATCATCTTCTACATCCCACTTGATTTCATAAAGTTCATTATCCGCTATGCTTTAAGTGGAAGGGCCTGGGATCTTGTTATTGAGCAAAGGGTATGAATGATGCTGGTTTGCTTGGATCATTTTTCCCAATTTGTTTCCTCATTGATGACCCTGTTTTGATGGATTTCTTTGTAATTGAGCAGATTGCCTTCACAAGGCAAAAGGATTTTGGGAAAGAAGCACGTGAACTTAAATGGGCACATGCACAAAGAACCCTTCATGGTTTGCAACCACCAGACACTAAGATGTTCACTGACCGAACCAATTTCACAGAACTCAACCAGATGGCTGAAGAAGCCAAAAGGAGAGCTGAAATTGCAAGGTGGGCACCAATCTTAGCAACCAGTCTTTCCAACTTGACATAGAAAAGTAGATTATATCAGAGTAGAGTTTTCTATCCTGTTAACATGCAATCCTTGTACCTTACCACCAATCTGGAAATGCCAATTTTTTTAGTTGTGTTGGGTTTTCTCTAAATTGTTAAATCCTCTTATCCAATTTTCCTTTTTGTGGCTTGTTGCAGGTTGAGAGAACTCCATACTCTGAAAGGTCACGTGGAATCAGTGGTGAGATTGAAGGGCCTTGACATAAACACGATCCCGCAAGCTTACACAGTATGAGATCATTCATGTATTGGCGTTTACTGGTACTATAAAAAAAAAAAAAAAGATGCATTCTGGTAGTGCTGAGAGTAAGCAAGCATATAGTTGTGAGTGACCCTTCAGACAGCCACTTTAATCTGTGTTATTAAGTTATCCATTCTCGCGGTTATGGTGCAGTGCTGTTTTGGCTTTTATTTTTCTCACCCTCTGGTCACATAACCCCTGCAACACCCAAACATGGGGGGTTAAAGAAAGAAGTCCTTAATTATGTCAATGGCCTATTACTTTATGTTGTAAGGTTTATGGCATTTTCGGGTTTTTATTGCATTGTAGGAGCAGAGAACCCTGGAGGATTGAGGTAATATTTGTGGTCCTTGAAGCACACCTTAATCCTCTGTTGCTGAGTTCTATGCTTATATTTGAGTCTTTATGTACCAGTTCCAAAGGGTTTATTCATCCAGAATTTTTTAGCGTTGACAGGCTTGAGCTCCTGTTGGTCAAGCTTGTTAAGCAAAGCGGGATTCAAAGTTAGGCTCATGGTTGGTCTGTCTAGGATGGTATAAGAATTTGAAGGATCTGATTAATGATTAGGAATCATCGGAAGTTTGTAGAAGATGATAAAACAGAGAATGGGTTATGAACACATTGAGGAACAATTTGGGTGAAAAACTTGAGCTTTATTAGCAGCTTTGTGTTGCAGACCCTGTCAAGTTCAATTCACTTGATTAACAAATGATTTTCTTTTAACCTGTTTAATTATTATTACATCATCTTACAAATTAAATCTTGACCTGTATATGTCTAATTCATGTAACTTAGATTGTTTTGAAACTTTAAATACTAGAATGGGTTGCAATTGTTATAATTTAAGGTAAATTATTAAATTCTATTGGAATTGATGAATCCAAGTTATCTCGGAAAAGATAATTTTAATATTTAGATTAAAGTTGTCTGTTGAGAAAACAACGATAAATTTAGAAATAGTTTTAAGATTTTTAATACTTTAAGAATGAAAGTTTTCAAGTATTATAAATATTGGAAACATTTTTTAAAATCACTATCAAATACATTCTTAGTGTTTTAAGTCCTACATGAGTTGGTCTAAATCATGTCTAAATCATCTCAACTCATTTTGAATGGGGCATACATGCAATGTCGAATTGTAAGGTATTAAAAGTAATTAAAGGGTGGGCTAATTTTTTATTTTTTTATTTTTTATGCCACCTCATATTTGATCTCATTTAACTAAAAAATATGGCAGCAAATTTTGGAGATTGATCAAGAAGTCGAACTAGGAATGCATATAAACAACAACAAAGGCCATGTTAGTTGCATGAATTAAAAGATCATCAACTAGAAGTTACTTCATTCTCTCTCAGTAACTGTGTGTAGCAGTTATTCATATTCTGCTTGTTTCTCTCCAAATGATTCATCTTCAAACTTCCAATCTACAAGCAATGGGCATACTAAACTTTGAAAAATATGGTCTTATATAGCCTTCATTGGATGTGATTTTGGATGAACCTGATGCTCAGACAGATGGCTTTTCGGATTTCATGTCTACCATCATGTTGGAGTCAAGGGTGCTGCTGGTACTTCCTTTGTATGTATACCACTTAGCACATACTAGAAAGTAGACTAAATTTATAACCCCCAAAGAGGCAACTAGGTAATAGAAGTAATCTAATCTACCCTTGTTAAGGTCTTCTGGCAGCCAGTTTCCAGTTCCTGCCCCAGCTGTTGTCCGGTGAACTATTGATACCAAGAGACCACTCACATAACTCGATGCTGCCATGCCGCAAAAGAAGAAGGAGCCTGCTATGCTTCTCATGTTTTCTGGGAACTGCTTGTAGTAGAATTCGACTTGCCCAATGGCAGTAAATGCTTCTGCTAGTCCAGCTAGCGTGAGCTGAGGAATCAACCAGAAGCCTGACATGGATGAAATACCACCTCTTCTTGGATCTACTCCTATTATTGGCCTTATCCTTCTCCACTCTTCAACTAAGGCAGATACAAGAGATGTGAGTACGGAGAGAAATATGCCGATGCCTATCCTTTGAAGAATTGTGATTCCGGCTTCTTTTCCGGTGATTCTTCGTAGGAAAGGGACGACAATTCGGTCATAGATAGGTACCCAGATAGTGAGGCTTAGCATGGAGAAGACTGTGTAAGATGCAGCAGGGATCTGGAACTTGCTGTTGCCAAGATACCTATTGGATTGAAGGGCTTGGAAGACTGCATAAGTTTGCTGTTGGACAATAGCACAATGGTATATAATCGCTGAGGACCATATGGGTATCACCCTCATTATGCATTTTACTTCTTCCACTTGTTGCATGCTGCAAAGCCTCCATGGATAAGCTGCTGATCCATCTGGGTTGATTTGGTCTTCAGGGCTAAGTACTGCTGCTTTGTCTAGAAATCTGACAATGTTATAACTTGGTTAATCAGTAAGATCACGGAGTAGGACATAAACTCTTAAATAATAAGCGAGAAGCAAGCTGTTAAGGAGTCGGGTACCTGAATTGATCTGTGTAAGGAAGCTTGGAGTTGATAGAATTGGGGGGAATATAGCTGAAAAGGGAGAGCCAAGGTTGCTCTGGTAGCTTTAATCGCCTCTTCTTGACTGCGACCACTATGACCTGCGCCACACTAGTAATGGGACTACCTGTGGGTTTGACTTTCACATATATTTTTGTACCCATGAAGAAGACTACACATGATAACAACATTAGAAGTGCAGGAATACCTAGACCGATACCCCAGCTCACTTTGGATTGCACATAAACAATGGCTGTTAGTGATACCATCTGGGCAAAAGTTAAGGTGAAGAAGTACCAATTGAAAAAGCTGTCGATTCCCCTCTTCCCAGATTCAGTTTTGGGATTGAATTGATCAGCTCCAAAGGCCAAGTTACATGGACGGATGCCACCGGCTCCTATCACTAGCAGTCCAAAACCAGTAAGCAGAAAAGCCATTTGCCAAGCCGTTGCCCCAATGCATCTGCTTGCTTTTCCACATTCAGGAGGATGCAGGTTTGGTATTGCAGCCGTAAGTGCTATTACAAGCAAGCCCTTCAAAAAATTGGAAAGTTTAAGAGAATTATGGCGCACCCAAGCTGAAATTAGTTCTTAGTAAGGTGAACATTATGACATAAGCCAAGCATGTCTCATACTAAACTGAGAGGTCAATTAGACCATAAAAATAATCTTATGGAGTTCAAGTTCTGAACTTCTTGTATTTGTCATTGTGGTTGATGATAAATTGTAGAGGCTGAATTAATATCTATATATAATTAGCACCATATCTTTTACTTAGGCTGCTAAAGAGTATCAAATTTTAGTTTGATGGGCTACGGGCAGTATTCTTAGTACCATGAAAGAGGCTATTGAAGCGAAACCCAAGGTTTTATATCGACCAAAATATGTATCAGAGAGGAAAGCTCCTGGCAAGGTAGCAAAGTTGGTGGTGCCATTGAAGATATTGATAAGAGTTGTAGCAGTGATACTCTTCATGTTGAAGACAACAGTTACGTAGACCAAGAGGTTAGACAAGGTTCCAATGGCTCCCAGCTTCTCAAATGTCTCATTCCCTGAGAATGTTTTTTCAGATTGGTCACTCAGATTTAAGCAAAACTAAAAAAAGAAAAAAAGAAAAGAAAAGGAAAAGAAAAGAGTCGGGAATGAAGCAATAACAAGTCTCTCACCTATGATATAGGGCATGGCTTTCACTCCTCTGTAGTTAACTTCAGGTTCATCTGCTGTATCAATCTCCTCATTTTTCTCCATAGTTTCTCGTAAAGAACTAATTCTCTCACTCATGGCATCTGTTAGTGGGGTTCATTGTTATATGTCACTGTATTCATATATAGTGTGAATTGAGGAAACAACTGAGCTCAATAATGTAGTCTCACATCCCAATACTAACCTACCATTCCAACATCTTTTTGCTCTTCCTGGTAGGTTCTTCCTGTATTTGTTCCATGACCTAACTTTCCATCCGTGTCATTCAGTTGTGTGGACGTGAAAATTTTCTAGATCTTGTTCCCACCATGGCCTCTGTCTACTACCAAAGTCAATGCTTTTAGACGAGTGGTTGAAAAGCTAAAATCAAGGAAAGAAAAATTTCTCTCTCTCTCTTTCATTAAGATTTGTCCTATGTGAAAAGTTTCTAGGTCTTAGTGGACCACCAAGCCATTAATTAATGTATGATTTTTCCACGGTGGTTTAAACACCCAGTTGAGTTGGCGCAAGGGACAAAATTCTCAAAAGAAAATCAACGGGGGACGAAAGCACTCTTGCTGTTCCCTAAAAAAACAATCTTGTTGAGTAGGCACATGGAAATTTGGTTCTCATTATTGAAGGAGTAGGTCGAATGTCATAAATTTGGAATTTCCCGGTGATAACTTAAAAATATATGGACTGAGATAGTGTTTGCTTTTTTATTTAATTTTAAATATAATTTTAATATTTAATAGGGTTAAATATTAAGTTATTTATTTTTATAATATTTTATTTTTATTAAGTATTAAAAAATAAAGAAAAATCAATATATATATATTTTTTTAGAAAAAATTAAATATTTTAATTTTTTTTATTTAATAAAAAGTTTATAATAAGTCATGAAAACGTAGAAAAACAAATAACCTAAATTCTAAAAACAATTGCTTTCAATAAAAAGCAAAAAAAACAAATACCCTCTGAGTATCCAGAGGGAACTTACAGAGTGTTAGAGACGATATCCTTGCTTAAAGTTGGTAGCTAGATACCAAAATTGGAGGGTAACATGCTTGAAGTGGGGACTTGCCACTGGGTAAATAAAAGAACCCACTCGCTTACAACAGAGGCAGTGCAAGGAGCATAACAAGATGACTTGCTCATTATAGTTTCGTAGCGTGCTACATCTTCTTAGGCAGAGGCGTTAAGCCACTGCTTAACTACTATGTTTTCTTAGCAACTCATGTGGGCTAGTACTGTAGCGTTCATAAAGGTTCTGACTTGGTCGAAGCACTTAAAGTCATGAACTCAAGTAGCCATTATCCAGATTAGAACCAGCTAAGGTTCGGATAAAATCCAGAAAAGTTTCTATGATGTCCCATTGTATGTCTATGATATCACACAGAAAGATACTTGCCTAAAGTTGGAAAGTTGAATAGTTTCCTTTATTGTGTTTTACATTATTTGACTAGGTACAAGGAAGTTGGGAAGAAGATTGTTCACATTTTCTGTCTCAGTTGACACATATATGATTTTCTATCTTGATGTCGTATAATTCTGCATGCCTTGTTCAAACTTGAAACTGGGGCGTTATAGTCTTCTGCAGCTATGATTCTAATTTCTATATCAAACAAGAGGTTTCTCTGATTCAACTCTCTCCATAGGCACTTCTTGGGTGCTGCAAGCACTCCCTTTGTACTTGTACCACTTTGCACATAATAGGAAGTAGCCCAAATTGATGACTCCCAAAGCAGCAACGAAGTAATAAAAGTAATCCAATCTACCCTTGTTAAGGTCTTCCGGCAACCAGTTTCCTGATGCAGTCCCAGCTGTCATCCGGTGAACTGTCGATACCAAGAAGCTACTCAAATAACTTGACACTGCCACACCAAGAAATGAGAAAGATCCACCAACGCTTCTCATGCTTTCTGGGAACTGCTTATAGAAGAATTCAACTTGGGCAATTACAGTAAATGCCTCGGAGACTCCCACTAGTGTCAGCTGAGGTATAAACCACAAACCGGACATGGAAGAAATCGCACCTCTTCTTGGGTCTATCCTTAATGTTGGCTCAGAAAGCGCCAAAGTCCTTCTCTGATGTTCTACAAAGGCAGATACAAGCATGGTTACTATAGAGAGAAACATGCCAACACCCATCTTTTGGAGGACTGTGATGCCGCCTTCTTTTCCTGTGAACCTTTGAAGTAATGGGACCATAATTCGGTCATAGATAGGTATCCATATAATGAGGCCTAACATAGAGAAGATACTGTAAGATGCAGCCGGGATCTTGAAATTGCTGTGACCAAGATGCCTGTCAGATTGAAGGGCTTGGAAAACTGTATAGGTTTGCTGCTGAGCTAGAGCGACATAGTAGATAATGGCTGAGGCCCATATGGGTATCACTCTCATCAGGCATTTCACTTCTTCCACTTGCTGAATACTGGAAAGTCTCCATGGATCAGCTGCTGACCCTTCTGAGTTGATTTGGTCTTCAGGGGTTATTATTGCACCTTTATCGAGGAATCTGAAGACATCATTGCTTGAATTGGTGAATAACATGTGGCTAATTGAAGTTAAGTGGCTGAATTTAGGTCATTTAATGGGTAATGGCAAAAGACCAATTGTTGTTGGCTTAAGTTTAAGGTTCAGTTGAATCATTTTTGCTCAGAGCAGAACATGGCAACTTCTAGTAGGATATGAATCAACAAAAGGGTTATAGTAAATTAAGTTTTGAAGTTTGACAATCTAATGGAAAGGAATATGCATATCAAATGTAGTGAAGAACACCATTCCAGTTAATGAATGGAGCCCATAGAGTTGGTTACCTGAATTGATCTGTGTAAGGAAGCTTGGAGTTGATAGAATTGGAGGGAACATGGCTAAAAAGGGTGAGCCATGGTTGCTCCGGTAACTTCAATTGCCTCTTCCTGGCTGCAGCCACTATGACCTGCACCACACTCTTCAGGGGGCTACCCTTGGGTTCCACTTTCACATATATTCTCGTACCCATGAAGAAGAGTATACATGCTAATAACATCAGAAAAGTAGGGATTGCTAAGCCCAGAGCCCAGCTCACATCTGACTGGACATAGATGACCAGTGTCAAGGATATCATCATGGCAACAGTACCAGTAAAGTACCACCAATTGAAGAAACTGCTGAGTCCCCTTTTCCCTGATTCAGTTATGGGATTGAATTGGTCAGCTCCAAAGGCCAAGTTACATGGTCGGATGCCACTGGCTCCGATTACTAGGAGTCCAAATCCAAGTAGAAGAAATGCAATTTGCCATGATGTTGGGCCAATGCATGTGCCAGTCTGTTCTATTTCACAATGGGGAGGATGCAGCTTGGAGATCAGTGCTGTTAGTGTAATTACAAGCATCCCCTTTAAGGAATAAGAAGAAGAAGAAACAATTAGAAAACAAAAAGAACCAGATGTTATTGTAGTTTGCAAGAAGCCTAAGGAAGTGGAGTTTCTGACTATGTTATAGTAGCATGAAGTTATTATCAATGGGGACTGAGAATACAAATTTGATTAATCGGAGTATGATGAACTGAGAATAGAATTAGCACCATAAAAGAGGCAACTGTAGCAAATCCCAATGTCTTATAGCGGCCAAAGTAGGTATCGCAGAGGAAAGCTCCTACCAAGGTGCCAAGGTTGGTGGTACCATAGAAAATGTTGATAAGAGTTACAGCTGTGATGCTCTTCATGTTGAACACAGCAGTCAGATAAACCAAAAGGTTGGATGACGTGCCCACGGTCCCCAAGTTCTCAAAAGTCTCATTCCCTGCAATTTTTATCAGTGGGTCAGTTGGAATTATGTGATAAAAATATTGGGCATGGGGCAAGATTCCTTCTTACCTATGATGAAGGGCATAGCTTTAAGCCCTCTGTACTCAAAATTAGGCTCGTCAGCTGTACCAGCTTTCTCATTCTTCTCCATGGTTGCCCACAAAAGACTGCCTCGCTCCAAGGGAGAAGATAAAGTGGAACCCTAACTCCTATATCTCTCCCTCACTTATTCACCCACTGGCGACTCTTGTGTAACAACTACAAGATTTGTCAAAATACAGCACGGAACTTTGTTGTCTATATGCAAATACTAACTTTGCTTTTTTGTTTGCATGATTGTTGAAAATTCAATCCATTGAATCAGAGTGTTGAAGGGGACTCCAGGCATTCTAATTCTAAATTCTGAATTCATCAATCAAAGAATGATGGCAAGGCAACGACAGGAGTGGGCCAGCTTCAGTCCATGCTTTACACAAACATCTATACTGGTTTTTTGTGAAAATTCTACCCCATGATGTTCATTAAACAAGCTGACAAAACAAAGTTTCTTTGGTTGACTACATTTGCCCACATAAGGCCCACTGACGCAGTGACAAGTCCAAGGAACGCCGTGTAACTTCTCAAGGGAAAATGCCCACCTAAGGCCACTACTGGTCCAATGACAAGTTCAAGGGAGGCCGTGTAACTTGCCATTGCAAAATGTTCATCCAAGAGCACAGACCCAACATTAATTCCCCGAATTCTTAAGAATAATTGTTTCATAAACTAAGCTAATATTTGTTGCGGTTTTATGACAAAAATGTAGATACAAATTTTTTGTTGAAAGCTAGTCTTACTGTAGATGGGGATGTGTTAGTCACTCACAGCTTAGCTGCTATAAGCTATGTACTGATGATGGAAATCATTCTTCATATTCATTTGTAATTGATACCCTTATGGCTTATCCCAATATTGGTCATGCCTTGTGTTCTTCTAACGTCCTATTGGGGTGGGCTTTCACCTTGTACATGCTGGTTACTAGACCTTTAGGTGTAATTATTGGGCCTTTGTCAAAAGGAGTCTGAGAACATCCTCACTTCAATTGGTTAAAGAGCTAAGCCTAACTGAAACAAAGTAGTTTGTTTTAGGTGGTCTCATGGGCGTTGGCATATGACCAAGGCAATTGTATCATCCTTCTTGGATTTTGTTGAATGTGCAGCTGAATCATTTTTATCATGAGCGCAGAACATGCTCATTTCTACTGGAATATTTAAAGTCCATTGAAAAGGAATATGCATATCCAATTTAGTGAAGAACACATGATTCATGTTTGTTAATGAAAGTCGGCAGTTAGAACTGGTAACTTGAATTGATTTGTGTAAGGTTGGGATTGATAGAATTGATGGGAACGTGGTTTAAAAGGGAGAGCCATGGTTTCTCTGATAATTTTAATTGCCTTTTAGCCACTATGAAGAAGACCAACGACAATGGGACATGTCCGGGCGTAAGAGAGACTCTGAGAAGTTGTATTGATATAAAAAAGGAGGCTACTGAAGCAAATGACAACGTCTTATAACGGCCAAAGTAGGCCTCACAGAGGAAAGCTCCTACCAAGGTAGATAGGTTGATAAGAATGTCTTCATTTTGAAGACAACGGTGAGATAAGCCAAGACGGTGGATGAGGTGCCAACAGTCCCCGATTTCTTAAAGGTCTGATTGCCTGCCTTTCTGTTTTTTCAAGAATTTTTAAATAAGGACATGAAGCCAAACTCCTTACCCATAATAAAGGGCATGGCTCTTGGTCCTTCGTACTCCAAAAAAAAAAGGTTCATCAGATGTATCAGTTTTCTCATCTTGTCCACTGTTGCTCAGCGACTCTCTCTTTTCTTGTTTAGATCTCTGAGTATCGATCCCTATCTCACTCACCGACAACTTTTGTATGGTGGGTTCAAGATTTGTCAAAATAGAGGAACATCACTACATAAAAGTATTTTTGTTCACATGGTTGTTGAATAATCAATATTCCCTTGAATCAGTGCTGAAGGGGAGACTCCTGTGGGAACCACTGTTAACTCATCAGTCAATAAACGACAGAAAGACGGTGAGAAGAGTTAGCCAGCTTCAGTCAATCACATCTGTCTGGTTGTGGAACTTCTAGCCTCATGATGCGACTACTTGAAACAAAAAACCAAAATGCGCTTCTTTTGTTGACTACAAGGGCATGATTGAACAAAGAAGACTATGGAAATCACAAGAAAATTTAGAAACTGCCCCTGTGCTTCTTACATCATGTTTTCTGGGTTTAAAAAATATTTTAGTGACAGTATGGTTGTTTGACTCTTTGACGATCAGAACCATTCTTTCCCATTACTTTTTTTAACATAAAAGCATAAAGGGTATCGATTGCTTTCAACTGAAGAATCCAGGCGTAAAAACGGTACCTGAATTTTTCAATCTTTTAAATAGTTTAATAAAAGGAACTTCAGCTAAAATGGCCATTCGTTGCCAACTCCATGGCACGATACCACTGAACGGTGACTGAGAAGAACGTGATTCCAAAAGAAAAGCAGTGGAATATGAGTGCTTCAGGAGGAGCATCAATTTGCTATCACTCCTACAAACATTTTCTGTAACAGATTTGGGAATCAGTCCAATGAAAAAGGCACATAAACATCTCATTAAACACTGCCAATAGATCATGACCTTGTTTGCAGTTGGTAAAAATGCAGCTGGGTGTTCACATAATTATCATAACAGGTCATTCAATTGATTACTAATGTTACAAGCATCATCATTTATTTAACGGTCTGAGCCCTCTTCTCCACTAAACATGCCATAGCCAGAGACTAACTAGCCCCTCACCTCAACCACTGAATCTAATACTTCAAACTATTTCTTCTTTATGCTTTCCTCTCTTTTTCCATCTACTTTCCAAAAGGAAAAAAATGAAAACAAAGCCACAATAAAATGACGAGAATAAAAGCGTGGTTTGTGTTGATCCCAACCTTTTAGAAGTCAAAGGAATTCAATTAAAGCATGCAGAAACCAGAACATGGTTCATTTTTTTTTATTCTTTTTTATTCTTTTTTCTTTTTAATTTAAATTTAATTGGGTACAGGTTTGCAAGGGAGTAGGCAAACAGGAAGGATCCCATTTTGTGTCCAGTTGCCATGCATTGCTTTAGCTTCTTGTTATTAGAATATTGCTGTATCCTGTTTTCCGCACAATGAAAATATTCTGTATGAACTTGTGCGTCAAACAAGAGGATTTTGGGGTTGCATTTTCTCCAGGCTCACCTCAAGGGGACTTTCCCCAGAATCTTTGTACTTGTACCACTTAGCGCAAGCTAGAAAGTAGAGTAAATTTACCATCCCCAAAGCAGCAACCAAGTAGTAAAAGTAATCCAATCTTCCCTTGTTAAGATCTTCTGGCAACCAGTTGCCTGTTGCAGTCCCACCGGTGCTCTGGTGAACTATTGATACCAAAAAACTACTCAAATAATTTGAAAATGCGATTCCACAAAACAAGAAAGCTCCAGCAAAGCTTCTCATGTTTTCTGGGAATTGCTTGTAGAAGAATTCTACTTGGCCAATAATAGTTAATCCTTCAGAAATTCCTATTAGTGTGAGCTGAGGCACCAACCACATGCCTGACAAGGAAGAAATGGCACCTCTTCTTGCATCTATCCCCACTGTTGCCTTTGTAAGAGCCAGAGTTCTCCTCCGCTCTTCAACCAAGGCAGATAAAATCATGGTGATTACTGCAAGAACCATGCCAATACCCATCTTCTGAAGCAATGTGATGCCAACTTCTTTTCCAGTTAACCTTCGGAGGAGAGGGACAATAATTTGGTCATATATAGGTATCCAGATGGTGAGACTAAGCATGGTAAATACAGTGTAAGATGCAGCTGGGATCTTGAAGCCGGTAGAGCCAAGGCGCCGGTCAGATTGAAGGGCCTGAAACACTACATAGGTGCTCTGCTGGACTAAAGCCACATAGTAGATAATGCCTGCGGCCCATATGGGAATCACTCTTATCACACACTTCACTTCCTCAACCTTCTGCATACTGCTTAGTCTCCAAGGATTGGCTGCTGACCCATCTGAGTTGATCTGGACTTCAGAGGTTAGGATTGCACCTTTGCTGAGGAATCTGAAAACATCATCACTTTGGTTATATATGGAATATGGTTTGCTTTTGGTGACCTCATGGTCCATACCAACTCACTCCTCTTGCATCCTTGTCTAATGGAAGATATTAGATATTTGATTAGAAGGATGATGAAAATACACTGAATTGAGGAACACATGCGGTTTGCAGTCAGCAGTTAGATATCCTTACCTGAATTGGTCTGTGTGAGGAAGCTTGGAGTTGATAGAATTTGCAGGAATATGATTAAAAAGAGAGAGCCATGGTTGCCCTGGTAACTCCAGTCGCCTCTTCTTCACTGCAGCAACTATGACCTGCGCCACATTCTTCAAGGGGCTACCCTCTGGTTTTACCTTCACATATATTCTCGTGCCCATGAAAAATAGTGCACATGATAATAACATCAGAAGCGTGGGAATTGCTAACCCCAGAGACCAGCTCACGTCAGATTGCACATAGACAATGATTGTCAGGGACACCATCATGGCAAGAGTATAGGTGAAGTAGTACCAATTGAAGAAGCTACTGATTCCCCTCTTCCCAGATTCAGTTTCTGGATTGAACTGGTCGGCTCCAAAGGCCAAGTTACATGGCCGGATCCCACCAGCTCCAATTACCAGTAGTACAAATCCACTCAGTAGAAAAGCCATTTGCCCTGCTGTTGGCCCAATGCATGTGCCAGTGTCCGTCGTTCCACAGTGAGGAGGATGCATCTTCTGTACCGCCGCCGTTAGTGTTATTACTAGCATCCCCTTTAACAGAAAAATTGAAAAGCCATAGAGTTGGATGTTAGCATAATTGCAGGGCCATAAATTCTTGCATATGAAGGTTTAGTTTGGTTAATTAAGCTCCCATCGACTTTCTTTGTCAACATGAGAAGTATAACAAGTACCAGGAATGAAGATATGGAAGCAAAACCCAGTGTGTTGTAGCGGCCAAAGTAAGTGTCACAGAGGAATGCTCCTATCAGGGTAGCGAAGTTGGCGCTGCCATTGAAGACGTTGACAAAAGTTGTAGCAGTGATGCTCTTCATGTTGAAGACAGTAGTGAGATAGACCAAGAGGTTGGTTGAGGTGCCAATTGTACCCAGCTTCTCGAATGTCTCGTTGCCTACAAATTATTAGAAACAGGAAAAATTCAGTTGAATCACTCAGAATGAATGATAGAAAAGTTTATTATAAGCTAAAAGACTCTGCTCTGTTTTCTCTTTCTCCTACCAATTACAAAGGGCATGGCTTTAATTCCTCTGTGCTTCGTCTTCGGTTCATCAGTTGCAACAACTTTTTCATTGTTTTCCATGGCTACTCAGACAGCTCTCTCTTTATGCCTCCTTTATTACAAAGATATATATAGATAAAGAAAGGGAAGACAGAAGAAATAGTGAGGCCAACAATAATTGAGAGTCTAAAATTCTGAATAAACTTTCACCATCAATTAAATAATTTTTTTGTTTGAATTGAGAATTTCCCAAGTTGGGCTGGACCAGTCGTCAATTATGACCAGCAATCCCATAAAAAGGCATCCACAATTGTCCAAAACTCTAGTCTTTTGGGTGCAAGGTGTTGGCCTCGTATTCACAGTCTTCATCATGACGTTGCATATGCTTATTGCAAATAAAGAATTTTTTATAGTTGGTGTAGCCCTCATGCATGCACTTCCATATCAATATAAACCTTAACCTTTTCACGCATAATTAACTTGAAAACCCCATTAGGTCTCACTCCTGATTATCTCTGCCAAACACATGTTCCATAGCCCTATATAACCTAGCCGACCCCTAATTTTTATTTAAAATGCTTTTAACTGAAGTGACTTCTTTAGAAACATTGTTAAAGAATCCTATAACAATCATCTCTCAATTATATAGATATTGTTCGCTCTTGATATAAAAGGCTCTCATGGCTTTAAAATGACCCGCTCCTAATCATGTAGATATTCTCTAATGTTTTAGGTGTAAGGTATTGGCTTTGTGTTCATAGGCTTCATCATGATGTTGCATGCTTATTATGGATAAAGATCTTTTATTGTTGGTGTAGCCTTCATGCATACACTTCCATATCAATATAAACCTTAACCTTTTCATGCATGCTTAACTTGAAAACCCCATTAAGTCTCACTTCTCATTGTGTATGCTAGAACACATGTTTTGTACCCCTGCATAGCCTAGCCTAGTTGACCCCTAATTTTTATTTGAAATGCTTTTAGTTGAAGTGCCTTCTTTAGAAACATTGTTAGAGAATCTTGTAATGACGACTTTAAAATGACTCATTGTGAGAAATGAATCCCTACAATGGGTCAAAGATTGACTTTAATACAATTTGTAATGATCTATTCTTAATTGTGTAGATATTGTTTGCTCTAAACCTAAATGACTAACGATTTTAAAATGTGCTTAATTTATATAGAATCTGAAACATTCTCTCATATCTGATGTGAGATATTACAAATTCCTCTTAAATTCATTTGCTCAATTTTATCAAACATATGACATTTTTACAAAAAAATGTTAAGCTAGAATTGAGAAACTGATTCAAAGTTGGTTTGGTCACATTTGATATTTTGTTAGTCATTGAATGCATTAGATGGGACAGATAGTAGATTCCACCTAACAGGGGAGCAAACATTAACTGGCGTCCATGTCCACCATCTATGGTTCCTTAAAGTCTCTAAATGGACCCTGCAACACTGCTATAGCAGTTGACATTGATTCAATTGCAGTTGTCTATTTACGAGGGCAGGGACTTCATTCCCCAACAGTCTCTTAGTCCAAGTATGATAAGGATTAAGTCACCATTGAGAAGTACTTTTGCTGGCTCCGCCGTTCTTGGATGGATCCTCCTTCAAAAACTGATCAATTGGCATTGCAGACGAGAAGATATGAAGATTTTGGGCATGTGATTTGAAGATTTTCCCTTGAGAAACAGGATGAATGAAATTGTAAAGAGTAATGATCTTCTTCTTCATTACCATCAATTTGTTCTCATTACTCTTCCCAAGAAATCATGTAACCAGGCAGACGTCCCTTGCATGATTTGTCCCTGCCTTTTTATTTGCAGAGTATTTGCATTTGTCACACTCTTCTACTATAAGGTCTAATGAAGAGCCCAGCATTCAAATTCAGAATCCTTGGGAGCGATCGGAATAGGGACAGCATATCCGCGTGCTTTGAAAGTAGAAGGGGGCTGTCTGGATGCTGATGTATTGGTACAACATTTGTTTATATGATTCATGACTTCAACACTTGGTCCGAATCTTATTGTGATTTGTTTAATAATCACGTGGGCTACCAATCACATTATATAATATGTTCCACCGATTGAATCATATAAATTCCAACATGTATAAATTATTAACATGATTCTAACCCGTCATACTTATTAACACGATTTTAAAATATTTTTTAGATGTTTAATTTTAAAATTTAAAATTTTTTAAAATCTTTATTAATTTAGTACACATTTGGTATTTACATTGCATAAGTCCTATGGACTTGTCGTTTCAATTAAAAAAAAATATTTTTAAAAATTAAAAAACACAAAATACATAATATTCCCAGGACTCTAATTTTATAAGGCTACAATTAAAATACAAATACTGTCAAATTCAACAGTTTTACCCAATGAATGCAATCCGAGATGCCGAACTTGACAAACAGGCTTAATGTGAGTCATATTTTATTAGGATTTTTTTTTCCCCAAGTCCACATTGAAAATTTTCTGGTCGCCATCATCATTCACAATCAATCACACTTTCCGTCTGTCCATTGATGTGTCCAACATTGTTGCTTCTGTAAAGACTTTTCGCAAATTATAGAGACGAACCAATCATGGAAGGGGGAAAGCACAATATGGAGAGGCATTAACCACCACGTCTAGCTTACTTCATTTGTTGACAATTGGATACAAGCCGCTAAACAACAAAATCACGGCAAGTGAAGCGCATGGATCAAATCCCAAGCATCAAGCAAAGGATCTGCCTCGTGAAAGCGACTTCAATATTTGAATTCACACCTCCTCCTTGAAATTTGAAGGCGTTGAAACTGGCGACAGATTTTCTACAACATATCATAATGTTTCCTGCCATGTTTTCAGCCGTATATGACAATATTTTGGACGGATATGAGTTTCCTGTTCTATTTGTTTACACTCGGTGGAAACGGGTCCAAGCTGTTAAGCTCCTTGTTCAAACAAACAATTGTTATATGCAGAGACTGCCTGTAATCACTTCTTCTCTGCACCTCCAAATGTTTGGTTGGCCAACTTGAGTCTGCAGGATGCCTAAAATCTGGTTTATTTTGGCGTCCAGTTCAATTTTGTAGAAGGATATTTGCTACTTGTCATCTAATTGTCAAGTACAAATTTTAGGTGACAACCATCTATCCTGCATATGGCACTCACATATGTAGAACATATTCACTTGATGGGCTGAAAGGCATTTCCATCTAATTGAAAAGTTGCACTAGAAGGAGCCAATCATTAGAAAAGAAAATCTGGCTTTCCACCTTGGCTAGAATGGTAAGGGGGTCCATGTTTTGGTAACTCCAATTTGGAAGCCTAATTTGAAATCAATCATTCAATGATGCTCCTATTCACTTAAATGATAGCTGACAGAAGTTCCATGGTTAAAATCGATAGTAAGTGTAGAATCAAGCTACTCTTCTAATCTACAAGCGGTATACAATGCTCAAAATTTCAACTGAAAGTGATACCAGGAGGCAGGAGGGTGATTTGTAGATGGCGAGAACAAGTAAATAAATCTTCAATGTCCCATGCCTTTGGTGACAAAATCTTGATATGGGTTAACATTCTATGTTGTCATTTGCCTAATGTAATAATCTCCAAGGTTTTTGCCTCATCTTTCAATTCACAGTTCGATTGCTTTTCAGGGTTAGGCATGGAGTTCTTCAGCTGCACCTCCCTTCTCTTCTTGCAAACAGTGCTACCAAATACATAATGGCTAGCGAAGAAAATGAAGTATAGAGAATTACAGTTTCCAGAATAGCAATCATGTGGAAGTAGTAGTCAAGCCTATTTTTGTTAAGGTCATGGCCACCCAACCATGGGGACCAGCCACGGCTCCCAGTAATTGCATGGATAACATTCACAAGAAAGGAGCTTAGATAGCTTGTGATGGATAGGCTGAGGTGGAAGATTGCCCCTGCAACAGTTCTCATGCTATCAGGCATTTGTGTAGTGAAGTATTCCATGACAGCAACTGCAGCAAATGCTTCAGTCAAGCCTGATAAAATAAACTGTGGCAAGAGTATGGCAACACTTATTGGCAAAGTAAAGGAGCCGTCTCTCAAAGCAGAGTGCCGGCGTCTTCCGTCACCAATCCCAGCTGACAACATGCACAATATGGGCACCAAAATGCCTATGGCAATTCTTTGTTGCAATGTTAACCTAAGTCCCTTTCCAAAAATTTTCGCGCTTGAGGATTCCAAATTGAGAGTGAAATCATTGATGCCATTCCTAAACAATCTCGTGGAATCTCAAAACGTCCTATTGATCTGTTTGTTTGAATTGCTTGGAGGATTCCAAAAGTATTATGTTGGTCCATGACCACAAAACAAGTGACTCCTGATATCCAAACAGGGAAAATTGCTAGTAAGCATTTCAGTTCTTCCACTTGCTCCACACTACATAGGCTCCAACTATCCTTGGCCTTACCATGAGTGTCCAATTCACTTGGGTCAACACTGAGAGTTGCCTTATCAAGGTGCTTAAACCTATTGGTACGAGCAAGCTTGGAAGTCCATGGGCCTGCTTTGTTGCTAGGAGGATCATAGAAGGTATGCTCGCAGTCAAGGCTTGCTCTATGCTTGCTCCCAGGAGCTGCAACCACCTTCACCATGTCTACAAAGATGCTCCCTTAGACCTTCATGCAAATGCAAGTATGGCGGCCGAGCAGGAAAATTATTATGGAGATACTAAGGCAAGCAGTTGGAATGGCAAAGCCTAGTACCCAGTAACCCAGCTGACATTGGTCTGAATGTAGACCACAACACTGAGGGCTACCACGAGAGCAAGGATGAATGAGAAGTACCACCAATCGAAGAAGCTTTGGAGTTGTGCTCTTCCTTTTTCAGTTGTGGGATCAAATTGATCTGCCCCAAAGGCAATGCTGCAGGTCCGGATGCCACCTGCTCCTATGGCTAATAACCCAAGAACTCCATAAAGCAGGACAAGCTGCCAGGCATAAGGCTCAGGGCAATTCCTTTGCCCATTGCAAGGGAATGGTCTTACTTCAGTTACACCTGCTGTTAGAGTCATGGTTCCCATCCCCTACAACATGCAATTCTTCATTTTTTTTAATCTAGGCCAAAAAGTATAATGAAGAAATTTCCATGCTTTTCACTATAAAAATATGTGTTTGAAACTACTGAAAACAAAGAATTAGTTAATGGGACAGAAAATAGGCAATTTTTCCTATGAATTAAAAGAAGAAAATTTCAAGATAACTTGTTTGGTTGGAAAGATAACTATGGATCAATAGAATACCAGAAAAGAGACCATGGAGCCAAGGAGGAGCGTGTGAAACCTGCCAAGATAAGCATCGGAGACAAATGCACCAGCTAATGAAGAAATATTGGAGGAACCAGACCAATGCTGATCACATTTACTAAAAGTATACCATCCATGTTGTATTTGGTGCGAAGATACACTGTTAAATTGGCTATTGAACTCGTGGAAGCCGACTTCTCAAAGGACTCATGTCCTTCCAAGATGAAATCCATCCACACACATCCAAATTACACATCACAAAAATGGAATAGACATGCATACATAAGTTCAAAATGTTGTATTTGTCATTACCCAGAATGTATTTTACTGATTTCCACCCTCCTGGTGTCTTTTGACGAGGGGATGGAGGAGGATGTTCAGGAGGGTCCTCCTCTGCTGAATGAGGATGAATTGCCTCTTCCTGGAAGATTTGGAAATGAATAATTATTCCTGTTCGTTAATATAGAAGAGTTTTATGACGCAATTTTCTTTTGGTTTTTGATTTGTGTTTCCTGTGATTGAAGCCAAGGTAAGTGTGAGTTGAGTTGAAGTTGGAGGCCAGGCTAGATGATTGAGAAGTGTTAGTTACTATGCCTAATGATTTGTGGGAATCACTAATCCACAACAACTGTTGAAGATTTGGTAAAAGTTGATGGAGTGTGAGTGTGGATGAGCCTATGGCACATCTCATTCGGAGGAATTGGTGTTTCTTCTAATGGATCAAAACCACTTTTGGAACATGTTTGGTTGAAGAAAATTTGAAGGAAAATTGCGGGAAAAGAAAATAGAAAGAAAATGTAATGGAAAAACGATGAAAGAAAATAAATTTTGATTTCACATTAATTAATTATTTTTATATACTACTTTAAGTCATTTAACATATTTTAAATTTTATATATAAACATTAAATAATTTAAAAGTATTTAAATTTTTAACATTATATTTGATTTTTTTATTAATTCTTTTTTCTAATATAACCAAGTATAAAAAAATTAGGCTCTATTTGGAAAGTATTTTAAAAAACAATTCTAAAAATTTGTAAAATAAAAATCTAGTTAGAAACTTGAAATATCTTAATTCATTTATATGTTTTAAATATGTTTAAAAATGATTTTTATTTTAAATACTTTATTTTTAATTATTCTTCATGTTTATATAATTACTTTTTAAAATGTTGTAAAAAAATAATTAAACAGATGTTATATGAGAAAACAACTAACTATTTTCTAATTGTCAAACATAATTTGATAAATAGGTGTCAAATAAGATATTCTGTTTTTCTTAGGATTTTTTTTTCCTTAATACTCTCTATAAACTAAACATAATGTTAAGGCATTAATTCAAGTAACATGATATCATATATAATGTTAAGGCATTGAGATATATATATATATATATATATATATATATATCAATGCCTTAAGCTATTGAATTGAGAACTACTTTGAAGATTTTTGCACTTCTAGGTAATCATAAGAGTTATGGAATGCCCCCTTGTTTTGCATTGCCTCTGGCTTATATAGTAGAGTTTTGGGGTAAAATAGCCTTTTCATGTAAAAAAAATATCGGTTTTAGCCTTCTTACAAAATTTATGTTCAAATTAGCCATTTTATTGTCACATAGGAGTCATGTTATAATTTATTTATTTTTCAAAATTTAAGTTGAAGCCTTAATTGTCAACTGAGGCTTCATTTTTTAAATGAAATTTTAGTTACCAACTGAGGATTCAGTCATTTTATTTTTTTACTTTAAAATTTAATTAAAAATATTAAATTTTAAATTATTATTGAAATTTAAAAAATTTATATACTTTAATAATAAAAATTTATATATTTGAACTTAAAGATCTAATATTATTTCAATAAAGATAATTTGATAAATATAATAAATAAATATTTTATTTATCAATTAATTAATAATCTTAAAATAATAAAATTATATGACATATAAATGAAATATAAATTATATAATTTATTAATTTGAGTTATATCACATGTTATATTAGGAAGGACTTTTTTTATCTATTATATAAATGTTTAATGAGTATTTTTTGTGACTTTGATGAAACTACTAAAAATTACATTTTGTAGTAGACTTTTTCTAATTAATTTCATTAACTAATTTCAAAATGTATCTTCAAGACATATATATCGTGTGTACAAATAATATTTTTTTTTTTTACATTAAATTATAAATATATGCTTTAAAATAATAATAAAAAATCTATATATGAAAACTTAAGAATATAATATTATTTCAATAAAGATAAATTTATCAAAATACAAATAAATTAATATATTAAAAATACAACAAATTAAATATCTTAAATTAATAAATTATATAATTTTATATCTTATTTAGATTTCATATAACTTTATTATTTTAAGATTAGTAATTTATTGATAAATAAAATATTCATTTATTATTATATTTACCAATTTATCTAAGTAATATTAGATCTTTAAGTTTAAATATATAAATTTTTATTATTAAAATATATATTTTTAATTTCAATAATAATTTATAATTTAATATTTTTAATTAAACTTTAAAGTAAAAAAAAAAAAAACTGAAACCTCAATTGCCAATTAAGGTTTTAGTTAAAAAAATGAAGTATCAGTTGACAATTAAGACTTCAACTTAAATTTTGAAGAAAAAAATTATGACATGACTCTTATGCGGCAATAAAAGGGTTAATTTGATATGTAAGAGGGGTAAAACTGATATTTTTTTTACATAAAAGGGCTATTTTGCGTCAAAACTCTATGTAGTAGGTGTTCCTTCACTATGGACAGACTTTTTTGCACTTTGTTAGTCTTCTTTGTAAGATGTTAAAAGTGGTTGGAAGATTTCTTTTCAATGTCAAGTAGGAAGGGTGATTGGTTTTGGAAGTCATCTCTTGTAAATGACCTTACTTATAGGTGTGGTAATTTTTAGTATCTTCATGATTTTGTGTCGTCTAGTTATAAAGTCTTTTTAGAGGCTATCGACTTTGGTATCTCCATCGTGATGTTAGTTAGGGATTAAGTTTTTTAGTTAGATTAAGTGAACGACATCACCATTTTTGCTAAAGACAACTTTTAAGGTAAGGTAGCTAAACGGTGGTACTTTGAAATGGTCTGTTTTTCATCCATTTCAAATCTTATGCAATATATGTAATTACAATGATATTTCATATTTACACTAATTTTTAAAAAGGATATTTTATAAAGTAATAATTATAAAAATAATTTGGAATTTATAGCCATTCAAAATATATTTTTAAATCTATAACAATTTTTTGAAATTCTAATTGGAAAAAGGTTGTCTCTTCCTGATATTATAATTATACATTTTGAAATTATATTTTATAAAAAATAATTTCAACATAAATTTTAAAATCTAAAGTCGTTTCAACACAATTTAAAAATTAATTTCAATATAAATTTTAAAATCTAAAGTTGTTTCTACTCAATTTTCAGTTTTTTAATTAAAAAAAAAAAATCACCAACGATATAGCCCTAAATTTCAAACCCAGGACGGCCCAAACACTGCAAAAGGCCAGAAGAACCCACTAAATTTTCGGGCCTGCTAACATCAAAAGTGGGCCACCTTCAACGATTGAGATGATGAACTCATACACCTCAGATTACATTAGCCTATCCCACACCTCGAAAATGCATTTCCGTGTCAGAGGAGTGCAGTGCGCCCTCGTCCTTTCAAGTTCAAAAAACAAACCCGCGGATATAAAACAACAAATGAACTCTCTATATAAGATTGACACGTATGCTCATTCACCACTACTGCTCATCCGTGGCGAGTATCATATTAACACATACACGAGAGAGTAGTAATATTTCTCTCAATTTCAAATTCCGCTACCGAACGGCTATGTTTTCTGCACAACCCTCCATTCATGCTTAAATCCTACTTAAAGTTACTGCCTTTTATGGACACTCACCCACACTGCCCAAGAAAATGTACACACAAAAAGACACTTTCCCTCTCTCTCTAGCCTTGAAATGATTCAAATTCATAATTAAATTTCTAGTTTTCAATTTGTAATCGACCTCTATGATCACATTTCCCACCTTCTCTCTCTTTATCTCCACCGTAAGAACCTGAACTGGCTGTACAGTGACTGAATGTGCTCTAAAGGGAACTCCAGCCAGGAACCCCCTCTTCATCAAAGGATGAAAATGGGGTTGTGGATTTGGTTTTTCTCAGCAATATTGGGAGGAACCCTTTTGGGCCCTTGCTGTCTTGCTCTCTCTGAAGATGGTAAAGCCCCATTTCGCTTCATCTCTCAATTTGTGTTTTTCTTGGAAGTTACGGTTTTGGCTTAGTCTTCTTTTTGCCCTTTTTTTCTCGTCAGGTGTTACATTGTTGGAAATCAAGAGCCGTTTGAATGACAGTAGAAATTTTCTCGGTAACTGGAGGGATTCTGATGAGTTTCCATGTAAATGGACTGGTGTCTCTTGCTATCACCATGATCATCGAGTTCGTTCTATGTAGGCCACTCCCTTACTTCATTGCCAGTTCACTTGGTTTTTATATTCTTGTTCTAAACCTTTGCTGTGTTTTATCTTTTTGGGTTCTTCAGAAACCTACCTTACATGCAACTTGGAGGGATTATATCTCCAAGCATAGGCAAACTCAATAAATTGCAAAGACTGTGAGTGATAAACCCATCCTTATTCCCTGCTCAAATGCAACGAGGAAATGATGAACTTAGATATTTACAACTATTTTTTTGTTCAAAGCAGGGCACTCCACCAAAACAGCTTGCATGGGTCTATTCCTAATGAGATTGCCAATTGTGCTGAGCTCAGAGCCCTGTAAGTGAAAACGAGGGTCACTTTTTCTTCTCATTTTAGTAGTGTGCTCCGAGTGTAAATGAGATGACATGATCTAGTTTGGCACTTATAGGTACTTGAGGGCTAATTATCTTCAAGGAGGCATACCGTCAGACCTTGGAAATCTTTCATATCTCACTATACTGTAAGGCTTTTTGGTGTTAATTCAATTGTAGTTCTTTGTGTGATTAGAACACAATTATCATTACTAGTATTATTGCTTTACCTGGATTGCTGGATGTTGGGATTAACTAGAGCTTTTCGTTTTTTTTTGGTTTAGTTTCCTGTAAGGCGATCCAATTTTTTTTGGGTTTTGCTTCTTTTCTAATACTTGAAATGAAATATAGGGATTTTTCAAGCAATTCATTAAAGGGTGCCATACCATCCTCACTGGGTCGCCTCAAACGGCTGCGCTATTTGTAAGTTCAAATAGAATTGAGCAATATTGTGATGAATTTTTAAAAATTTGATCCTAGACCAGTTCCAAGGAATCAGATGGTTGCCTAATACCGTATTTGCTGCCATTCATCTCAGGAACTTATCTACAAACTTCCTTTCTGGTGAAATCCCAGATGTTGGAGTCCTAAGCACTTTTGACAACAAGTCGTAAGTAGCATCATTCCAACCAATTATACCTCTATAGTTGATGTATTATAGTTGATCAAGTACTTGGTGTCAAGATGTGGATGAATTATAAAGTTCAACTGTCTACCTTTAAATTTCATATCTGAATCATTTTCATAATACATGCAAGTTGTGTTTACGACAAGAACAATGTAATGTTATATTGGGTCATGGAAATTAACTGAGTAATTAAACTGGTGGATACTTTGAATGCTGATGTGTGTTTGACATTTAGATGTATCTTCTTAAAATTGTCTTGTCCATTGGAAGTTTCGATCTATGGAATGATGGAATAGCGAGTGCACTGTGTCAGACTCCATTTTGTATTTAGTTGTTTAAATTGTCTTCCTTTTTGCACAGTTTTATTGGAAATTTGGATTTGTGTGGTCAACAAGTGCACAAGCCATGTCGGACCTCACTGGGATTCCCTGCAGTGCTACCCCATGCTGAAAGTGATGAAGCTGCAGGTAAGTTGGATCTTTTGAATTTTAATTGGATGAAAAATGGTCCAGATGCTAATAATATCCCTTTGAGGGGGTTTTTGCAGTCCCTGTTAAACGATCAGCTCATTTCACCAAAGGTGTGTTGATTGGTGCAATGTCTACTATGGCTCTTGTGCTTGTCATGCTTCTTGCATTCCTCTGGGTTTGTTTCTTATCAAAGAAAGAAAGAGCTTCCAGGAAATATACCGAAGTTAAAAAGCAAGTTCATCAAGAACCACGTAAGTTAGATACTGTAAGAGTCTGTGTTCTCATTTTGTCTTTTTATTGATGCTAACCTCTTGAATCTTTTGTAGGCACCAAGCTTATTACTTTCCATGGTGATCTTCCATATCCCTCGTGTGAGATCATAGAGAAGCTGGAAGCTCTTGATGAAGAGGATGTTGTGGGTTCAGGGGGATTTGGTACTGTATATCGAATGGTCATGAATGACTGTGGTACATTTGCTGTGAAAAGAATTGATCGGAGTCGTGAAGGATCTGATAAAGTATTTGAGAGGGAGTTGGAGATCTTGGGTAGCATAAAGCACATAAATCTAGTTAACCTGCGAGGTTACTGCAGGCTTCCCACTTCAAAGCTGCTTATATATGATTATTTGGCTTTGGGCAGCTTAGATGATTTTTTGCATGGTATGTTTCATCAGTTAATTGACAAACAGTCTTTACTAGTATACCAAATCATGAATGACCAGATGCATGTGAAAAAAAAAATAAATCATTGCCTTTTAGCAGCATATAAGAAAACAATTTGATAGTTTTCAAGATCAATATTTGGTTTTTTCTTGCCCTCAGATGAGAATAAGGCCGATTGATAGTTTTCATAATCAGCACTTGTATGGAAAAAATGTTCAAAATCAATATTATCCATGATTTAAGAAAATTTTGGCACCAAGAGAGATATATGGAAGCATTTTGTTGAATTGTTCATTCTGCATCCTCTAATTGATGCTTCCAATGTTGTTTTGGAGGTTATCCTCTATTCCTTTCTGAAAAAGCTAAAATTTTTAGAATTGAACCTTGCAGAATTAGCCTTATTTTATGGTGAAAAGCTTTCTTATTTTCCAATCATTCAAAGGGTATGTGGATGAACAAGTTCTTGAAATGATTCCTAACTTCATTCTTGCATGTTTTCCTCAGAACATGGTGGACAAGATGAGCGGTCCCTTAATTGGAGTGCTCGTTTAAACATAGCCCTGGGTTCTGCCCGGGGGTTGGCATATTTGCATCATGATTGCAGCCCAAGGATAGTTCATCGTGACATAAAATCCAGCAACATACTCCTTGATGAAAATTTAGAGCCTCACGTTTCTGACTTTGGTCTTGCCAAACTTTTGGTAGATGAGGATGCGCATATCACGACTGTTGTTGCTGGCACTTTTGGCTATTTGGCACCAGGTGTGTTTTTGTATTATTTTTCATGTCTTATCATATTGGGTTGGCATTTTTGTTGTGTAATACAATTATGGATCTAACAAGCATGCAATTTTGTGTTTTTTGTTTTTCTCAAACAAAAAAAAATCCGCTGGATAAGAACCATGGTGACTATGTGGTCAAATCATGATACATAAAAGGAAATACTACTTCAGGTTTCCTTACAGCTGTTGTTATATGATCATAGAAACCTATGTAATTTTGCTCTTTAGAATTCTGTGACAAAAATGAAGGTAGATTGTAATCATTTTTGTATAGCTTATTGATCAAGCAATATACTAATACTGGAGAAACACAATTTGGTGGTCCATGGATAAAGGTGATCCATGGTTAAGATTAAGACCATCTGTCCAAAAGTATGAGAAACTATATTTTGTTGAAACGCATGCCCTGAACTTAATAATGGACTGTTAGGCAAGTTGTCAAGTTTTGCTCACAAGTTCTAGTAAAACTTGTCATTTGAAGAGATGAGTTACGTGTATTCTTGTTGGCACACATACTACTCCTGAAGTACTGCTGTGACTGATGATCACTACAATTGCATGCATATGCTTCTTGAGATGATGCAACATTCAAAATAGCTGTCAAAATCTTGGATACACAAGTTTATTTTTAATGTAAAACAATATGTTGCCATTATCATCTTAAGCATATCCAACCTTATGCCATATAATATCATAGAATGTGATACTGCAACTCAAAACACCTTTAACATTTTTACTAATTTCTTTGAAGAAATCAAATTTGTGAGTAATTTCCTGAAAAGATTATATTTTCATCGTCTGTTCATCATTCAAAATGTACTTTAATGCTAGAAACAGGTGGCAAAAAAGAAAGGAAGGGGGCAATATTGAAGTTTAATTGTAATCATGATCTCAATGGACAAGGTGTCATGTCAATTATTTGAATATCATTTGAGTCTTATGATTGATTGAAGTCTTTTGCTTACATGTATGGATTATGTTTTATCACAATTTGTTCCGTAAACCCCATGAATAAGGTGTCATCATGTCAATTATTTGAATATCATTCGAGTCTTAATGACGGCGGTTGAAGTTTTATCATAATTTGTTCATTGTAACGATTAGAAGAAATAATGGTTAGAAACTAGTCAGAACTTATAAATAAAATTATAGTTAAAAAGTTCAGGAAGTTTATTTTCAGGAGTATGATTCCATGTATGCATTAAAAGATCATATTTTGACAAGTTAATTTCACAAAGGCTTTACTGTTCAATTGTTTCGAGATTATGATATTGACGAATATTATATTTACCCCATTGAGCTTTTCATTCTTCAGTTGTGTGTGAGATACAGGAAAGTGGTTGTGGTGATGATTATTCTCCATGCAATGTATTCCTATTGTCTATATTTCCCCAACATTTAATTTCTTCCATGCTTGTATGGATAAATAGAAAGTGTATATTCCCCCAAGGAATGCTTGTATCCTATAAGCTTGATTGATTGTTATGCAATTTCATGGAAGCAGAGTATCTGCAAAGTGGAAGAGCAACAGAGAAATCAGATGTCTATAGCTTTGGAGTTCTTTTGTTAGAGCTTGTGACTGGAAAGAGGCCTACTGATCCAACTTTCGTCAAGAGAGGTTTAAATGTTGTTGGCTGGGTAAGCTTCAAAAATTTCCCTTGAAGATGTATGATCTTCTGGAAAATGTACAAAATTTGTAACCATGGGTTCAAAATTTGCAGATGAACACCCTATTGAAAGAGAATCGGTTGGAGGATGTAGTAGATAAAAGGTGCAGAGACGCTGAAGTTGAAACTGTAGAAGCTATTCTTGATATAGCGGGAAGGTGCACCGATGCAAACCCAGACGATCGGCCATCAATGAGCCAGGTGTTGCAGCTGCTAGAGCAAGAAGTTATGTCACCATGCCCCAGTGATTTCTACGAGTCCCATTCAGACTACTGTTAAAAATGATAGACAAACCATATGTATGCATTGTGGTAGATGTATTGTTGCTTCACCATATTTTTATTTACTTCATACCCCTATCTATGGGCCCCCCCTTGTATAATATTTGCTTGCTAATGATGGAATTTCTGTAGATGCCTTGGATTTTCCAAGGGCATCCTGTGAAAATGTCTGTCTTCTCGCCTAGAGAACATTTACAAAGGAATGGACCTACATTATTAATTTTGCACATTATTTATACTAGTTAGTCATGATCCCCCCACAGCAGCTCTCACTGGCTGAGTCTGAAATTTGCAATGGCAGACCGCCCACCGTCCCAAAACAACCTGGAGGGTAAAGTGGCCATCATCACCGGCGGCGCCAGCGGCATTGGCGAGGCAACGGCGCGTCACTTCGCCATCCATGGTGCACGCGCTATTGTGATCGCTGACATCCAAGCCGAGAAGGGTCAACTGGTCGCAGAATCGATTGGTTTGCATCGTTGCCGGTTCATCCTTTGTGACGTGACAGACGAGCAGCAGGTCAAGGCCCTCGTTGAATCAACCGTCCGGGTTTACGGACAACTCGACGTCATGTTCTGCAACGCTGGAATCATGAGTGTAGGTATGCAGGATGTACTCGATTTCGACTTATCGGCCTACGATACGTTGTTCGCGATCAACGTACGTGGCGTGGCAGCGAGTGTGAAGCACGCAGCGCGTGCGATGGTGGAGGGTAAGGTGAAGGGAAGCATAATATGTACAGCGAGCGTCTCCGCCAGCACAGGGAGCGACAAGTTCATAGATTACGTGATGTCGAAGATGGCAGTGCTGGGGCTGGTGAAGTCGGCGAGTAGACAGCTGGGCGCGTATGGAATACGGGTGAATAGCGTTTCGCCGGGGGCGGTGGCGACGCCGCTGCTGTGCGAGAAGTTTCAGATGAGCGCGGCGGAGGTGGAGAATAATTTCGAACAGTATATGTCCTTGAAGGGTGCTGGGCCAATGAAAGAAAAAGACGTGGCTGATGCTGTGTTGTTTCTTGCTTCTGACAATTCAAAGTTTGTCACAGGCCATAACTTGATCGTCGACGGCGGCTACCCATATTGATCGCCGATCATCTTCTCCTTTTAATCTAAAAATTAATAAATAAATAAAATAATTGAAATTTTATCACTGCTATTCCATCTTTGACTAAGATTGATGTTCTTGCATACCTAATCTGCCGTGTTCTTTACTTTATATTGATATTAAACCTAATCGTTAACATCAGTCCTTATAAATTAAATTTTTCTAGAAATTACTTATTGGAGTTACCAAAAACCCAACCACTGAGACAATGATCTAAAACGTTGACCTAACCAACTGACTTGCCCCTAAAGATAACGTAACTGTTACACAAAAGTCAACAGAGAATACCAACAGACCTATAAGAGTAATCGTGTCCCTATGTGAAAAAATATATTAAAATAAATTTTAAAATGAGAAATTTAAGACTCACTCAAATCTTTCTCCTTTTTTTATGGACCCACAACATTAATACAACATGTTAAGACTTGGATGTACTTAAAACTCATGACAAAATAATAATAATAAAAAAAAATCTACTTTTTATTATATAATTATCAAATATAATTTTAATTTTAATTTTTAAAAACAAAAAAAACATAATTAAAATTTCTAAATATATTTAATATTTAAAAAAACTAAAATCATATTTTTAATATTAATAAATAAAGAAATGTTTTTTCTATTTCTAAAAATAATAAGAATAAATCTCTAAGGTTATATTTGGTAGTTGGATATAGCATGAGATAGGATAAGAGATTCATCTACTATCTTATCTCGGTTTGGTTGATGATAAGATAAAATAAATTATTTTTTTATTTGTCTTATTTCTAGTCAAAGATTACTTAATATAGAATAAAAGAAGTTTTTGGATGATGATGAAATAAGATAATTTATTTAATTACTTATTCTGTCTTATATTCAACTAAACATAGAATAAATATAGAAGTTGAATATAAGATAGAATAAGATAAGTGTGAAATATAATATACATCTCTTTTTTATCTTTCTATATAGGATATGCTAATCCTATATTAAGATATAAGATACGTATATCCATATATCATAAATATATTTATTTTTTTATATTACTTATTTTATAAAATAAATATTTTTCTCATAATATTAAATTTGTGATTAAAAATAAGAACTAAAAAAATATTTGTAAAATAATATTAATATATATAATTATTTTTATATATTGAATATAATAATATAAAAAAATATTTATAAAGTTCAAATATTTTAAGCATAAATATTGTTAAAAGTAAGAACTTTCATTTCTTTTATATAGAAAAATTGGAATGCAATATTATTATTTTTAAAATTAAAAATAATATATATATATATATATATAAGGATCAAGGTGTCTTCATGCGTTTGCAAAACCTAATCAACATCTATGGGAGGGAAAGTGAAAGTGATTGTGTCGTCGATTGGACACACTTCCTTCTGCGAAGGTGCCTTGGACAAAACTAATTTGTTCTATTATAGAAGCCGTATTGAGCAACCTTCACCTTTGCCACCTAAAGTTGTGTTTGTCATCTATTGGACCACTGTGTATATAGTTAATAATAACCCTGGGGGCTGCCGAAGATGTAGGGGCTTGAGCAGCTGCCTCTGGTGCTGCTTGCTGTGCGAATGTACTGCTTAAGGTGCCCAACCCTGATGAGTTTTTTCACTAAGTAATGTAGACTCTTACATTATTCAATGGTGTGACTATGATCCATATGGTAAGAACACCTTTTATTCCGGTCTCGTCTATCCAGATCTGTTTTGATTGACTCCGACCATCCGAAGTCTGACAAGTCACGAATTTGCGGGAGGAGTTTCTCTTAGGAGATACTTAAGGGAGTGAGTCTCTCCTGCTACTATTGTCGATTGTCTTGCCTTTTGCTATCTTGCCTTGTTTGGTTAGAAGGCTTGGAACTCCTTACTTTATCGGGCAATTGATTGATGACCAAACTTGTTGAGAGGTTGCTCAAACATTATCTTTGAGCATAAAATACTTGTTTGCCTACGTAAATAGGTCATCCATTGTTATGGGCGGCTTTTTCGTGAGGGACTCGAAAATGGAGTGCCTGGATTGGGCTAATGCTTCTCTTGAAAATCCGTAAGATGATGTCCATACTGTAGGATTCAACTTGAAGCACCACTTGCCCTAACTGCTTCATGAAAGCCCTTAACAACTCGTTCACCTACCACTTGCCCGAACCACTTGCTATTTCATCTTTGACTAATATTGATGTTCTTGCATACCTAATCTGCCGTGTTCTTTACTTTATATTGATATTACACCTAATAGTTAGCATCAGTCCTTATAAATTAATTTTTTTTCTAGAAATTACTTATTGGAGTTACCTAAAATCCAACCACAGAGACAATGATCTAAAACGTTAACCCAACCAACTCACTTGCCCCCTAAAATAACGTAACTGTTCTTATACATGGACACAAAAGTCAACAAAGGATACAAACAGGCCTACAAGAGTAATCGTGTCCCTTTGTGAAAAAATATATTAAAATAAATTTTAAAATGAGAAATTTAAGACTCACTCAAATCTTTCTCCTTTTTATTTTATTTTTTTATGGACCCACAACATTAAAACGACATGTTAACACTTGGATGTACTTAAAACTCATGACAAAATATTAAAAAAAAAAGAAAAAGAAATCTACTTTTTATTATATAATTATCAAATATGATTTTATTTTTTATTTTTAAAAACAAATAAATAATTAAAATTTTTAAATATATTTAATATTTATAAAACTAAAATCATATTTTTAATATTAATAAATAAAAACTTGTTTTTTCAATCTATATAAATAATAAGAATAAATCCCTAAAGTTATATTTGGTAGTTGGATATAGCGATAGGATATGAAAACCTTGGTTATCTTATCCATGTTTAGTTTGTGATATGATAAAATAAGTTATCTTTTTACTTGTCTTATTTCTAGCCAAAGATTGTTGAATATGTTAGAATGGATAATCCCATGTTTTTGGATGTAATTTATTCAATAACTTATTCTATCTTATATTTAACTAAATATAAAATAAGATAAGTGTGAAATATAATATTCATCTCTTTTTTATCTTTCTATATAGGATATGTTAATCCTATATTAAGATATAAAATATGTATATCCTATATATCATAAATTTATTTATTTTTTTATATTACTTATTTTATAAAATAAATATTTTTTATCATAATATTAAATTTGTGATTAAAAATAAGAACTAAAAAATATTTGTAAAATAATATTAATATATATAATTATTTTATATATTGAATACAATAATATAAAAAAATATTTATAAAGTTCAAATATTTTAAGCATAAATATTGTTAAAAGTAAGAAATTTCATTTCTTTTATATAGAAAATATTGGAATGCAATTTTATTATTTTGAAAATTAAAAAATAATATATATATATATATAAAAGGGATCAAAGTGTCTTCATGCGGTTGCAAAACCTGATTGACATCTATGAAAGGGAAAGTGATTGTGTCATCGACTGGACACACACTTCCTTCTGCGAAGGTGCCTTGCACATAATTAATATGTTATCTTATAGAAGCCGCGTGGAGCAACCTTCGCCTTTGCCACCTAGAGTTATGTTTGTCATCTATTAGACCTCTGTGTATATAGTTAATGACAACCTTGAGAGCTGTCGAAGATGCAGGAGCTTGAGCGGCTACCTCTGGTGCTACTTGTTGTGCGGATGTACTACTTAAGGTGCTCGACTTTGATGAGTTTTTTCACCAAGTAATGCAAACTCTTGCATTATTCAGTGGTGTGACCATGATCTCTATGGTAAGAACACCTTTTGTTTCGGTCCCGTCTATCCAGATCTATCTTGATTGGCTCCAACCATTTGAAGTTTGACAAGTTGTGGATTTATGGGAGGAGTTTGATGACCCTCTCAACCACCAAGGCAACAACAAGCGGGAGTGCCAGCGACGCGAGCCCCGCCCGACTCTATCAGTCGATGGTTGGATGACATGTTCTTCACACCAATCGACCTCCATATTATTAGTTATGAGCCGCCCAGAGGGTTTGTAGTGTCAAGTTCACAATGTACGACGGAACGAGCGACTCATTTGACCATATCATGCACTTCAGACAGCTCATGACTCTCGACATAGGGAATTATGCGTTGATGTGCAAGGTTTTTTGGGCTAGCCTACATGGCCAAGCTCTCTCTTGGTTCCATCGTCTCTCATAGAATTTCGTGAACACATTTTGAGACATCTAGAAGCCTTTGTAGGCCACTACTTATGTTCTGCTCACCAAAAGCAGAATATAAGCACCCTGCAGAACATCAAGTTGTAGGAATGAGATGTTAAGGGATTTCATGAAGCGGTTCGGGCAAGTAGTGCTTCAAGTTGAATCTTGTAGTATGGACATCATCTTACAGATCTTCAAGCGAAGCATTAGCCCAACCTGGACACTCCATTTTTTGAGTCCCTCTCAAAGAAGCCTCCCATAACAATAGATGACCTATTCAAGTAGGCGGACAAGTATTCCATGCTCGAAAATAACATTCGAGCAGCCTCTCAACAAGTCTTGGTCATCAATCAGTTGGCCAAGAATGATAAAGTAAAGAGTTCTAAGCTTTCTAACTAAACGAGGCAAGGTAGCAGAAGGCAAGACAATCGACAACAATAGCAGGAGAGACTCAGTCCCCTAAATATCTATGGTTATTGCGGTTGGCTGACCTAGACGTGCTTTCAAGGTCTCTAACATGCATGGTTGCCTCTCCACCTGGTGCTTGGGGTCCCAATCGGGCTTGCATTGCATTAGATAAATGTGACCCTTTTCGCACCTTATTTTCCTTTTGATGCCAGGGTAGAGCTGGTGCATTCGTCCGACTGTGTTTGATGAGCTGACGAAGGCTCCTCATCAGATTGTCTTGAGTAGATGTTGGATGAGAACTTTGTACCCTCGAGGAAAGATGTTTCAACAGTTCGTCGTGAGGTTGTTTATTGGCTTTGAGTGTGCCGACTTTGAGAGGGGCCCACTATTGACATTTGAGTTTGCAACTCTTCGTTCTCTTCTATTAATCATTTTGTTTAGCGAAATTGAGTTTGCATCCGTCGCTCAATTTCTCATTGGCGTATTTCCATCCTTTCGTGCTAGACAAAATAGTCTTCATCACGCATAGCTGATGATTGGTTTCTAGAGGGTGTTTACATCTTTAGTCAGTTTCCACAGATGTCGTCAATGTTGGTGTTGTGCCAACTAGATGCATACCCGTTTAGCTTCACCAGAGTCAGATGGATTGCTTCCCTGCACAAAATGATGTTTGGATATGTGGTCCGGGCACGCCCCTCCGAAACTTAAGTCAGAATCTAGCAAGAGTGAATCCAACTTTTTGAATGACTATGTGCACGCGTACCTTTTTCATGTTTCTGGAGAGGTTTTTATAAAACTTATGATACCATTGTCGCAACGTTGATTGTGCATTCATGCCTTAATAAGATAAACAACGTCATTTTCTCAGCGCGCATTAGACAATCATGCCAAATAAGAGTTGTTGATTTGTGTCATTTGTTGTTTGTCTTCCAAGAATTCCAAACCATGTTGTTGACTGTGCATTTATATTTGCTAATGTCGTCGATTGCGTGTAACGATTGGGTGACATTGATTTTTAGATGTAAATGTCGTTTTTATTATCGCTCAGGCATTGCTGGTGATTAATCATTCGTCTAATGCCTGGAATTTCCGACTAGCTTGGTTTGTCCATCTGAAAGTCTCAAGTCGGTTTGGTCTGTCAATTCCATCTAGCATTGGGGAAGAAGGAAATATATTTTTCCTCTTGCGCCAGACAGAGCTTGTCTTGGTCTAAACAAATTGCTCCAAGACGGCTTATCTGCTTACCTTGGACGACCAAAAGGTCTTGAGCCTATGAAAGACACATGGAGGGAAGCTTCCCACGATGTATTTCCTATTTAATAAAATATGATAACTCAGGATATATATATTTTATTGTATGCTACCAATCAAACATAGTCCTGTTCCAAATAAAATTTTGGTAAGGTTACATGCATCATCATTTTTATTATCTATTTTTGTTGTCCAATTTAATTGAATGGTTTAAAAAAGGTAATAATTAGAAAATACAAATAAGTAATATTATTGTTTCATCACTTTTACCATTATAAATTGATCATTTTTTTTTGTTAAATCTTAATTTCATTCATTATTTTAATGATAACTAATAGTTTATAAAGTTAATACAACATATTTGATTAATTTGAAATTTCATCAAATACATCCTTTATTTTGAGTAAGCGAGAGGTGAATGATTATAATAAGTGAAAAACATATGAAGGTTATTTTATGAAATTTTAAAATAATAGGGATTAAGTGTACATAACCACAACTTTAGAATAGGAAAATGAAATTTAACACACATAATTTATATTATATCTATAATAAATAGATAAAATGGAGCTCTTTTATAAAAGGAAAATGTTATTAAGAGGAATCGACCATGATATATACATGTATCCAAATATTAAACTATATCTTGTATGTTATCTTATAAGCTTAGCTAAATCCATATTGTACAAAAATGGAATATAATAGGTCTAAATATGGAAAAACATTTGTTCCTTTTGTTTCCAAAAGAAACATTCAAAACATTAAAAATGGAAAAGAATATTAAAAATGCTTTAGATAATGATTCTACTCCAAATATTTTTAGTAGAAGTACTTTTAGGAGAATCACCAATTAAAGGTTATTTAAAATTTAATAATTAATTTGTTAAAAAGATGGCTAAAGTTTATTACCATGAATGAATTTACTTATTTTATTTGATAATTAGTAAGTTGAGACCGATAAAAGTAGAAAACATGAAGAGACAAGATGTCAAGATTAAAACTTGTCTTCAAAGTATTTTGAAAAATAATTTTTTAGAATAGTTTTTAAAAAATTATTCTCTTATCATGTTTTATAGAATAAACGATGAGTTGAAACCTAAAATATTTTTAACTCTTTTAAATATGTTTTAAAAATAACTTGTAGATATATTATTTTGTTTTTAGTGATTTTTTATATTGATATAATTATTTTTAAATATAAGTAAAAAATATATTTTTTAAACTGGTTTTTTATTTCCTAGTTAGCAAATGTGGTTCTATTTTATTTTATTTATTTTTAACTATTTTAGAAGGTAATTACCAAACAAGTCTCAAATCTTAAATCTTATAAATTTTGTCAATCCATATCAATTCCAAGTGCTTGATGAAAAGAAAATAACAGATCAGACGCCATTCAAAATGAAGCTGGAGGGTAAAGTGGCGATCATAACCGGCGGTGCAAGCGGTATCGGCGAGGCGACGGCGCGTCGCTTTGCGGAGCATGGCGCACGCGCTGTCGTGATTGCTGACATTCAAGACGAGCAGGGCCAGCGAGTGGCCGAATCGATTGGGTTGCATCGCTGCAGGTACATCCACTGTAACGTCACTGACGAGCAGCAGATCAAGGACCTGGTGGAATCAACGGTCCAGATGTATGGGCAACTGGATATCATGTTCAGCAATGCCGGGATAAGTGGAGGGGACCAGCCCATACTCGACCTGGACCTGTTAGCTTACGACGCGTCGTCAGCAGTGAACGCACGGGGCATGGCGGCGTGCGTGAAGCACGCGGCGCGTGCGATGGTGAAGGGTGGGGTGAAAGGGAGCATAGTGTGCACTGGGAGCATACTCGCTTCGGGGGGGCCCGTGAAATTCACGGACTATGCAATGGCGAAGAGCGCAATATTAGGGCTGGTGAAGTCGGCGAGCAGGCAGCTGGGCGCGTACGGAATAAGGGTGAACAGCGTGTCGCCGGGGGGCGTGGCGACGCCGCTGTTGTGCAAAACGCTCCAGATGGGCGCAGAGGAGTTGGAAACTCTACTGGATAAGTACAAGTGCTTGCAAGGAAAAGGGCCAATGAAAGAGAAAAACGTGGCGGATGTTGTGTCGTTCCTTGCTTCAGAGGAGTCAGCCTTCGTCACTGGACATGACTTGATCGTGGACGGTGGCCACCCACACTGACCGCTAGGCCTATCATCATATGCTGTGTTACCTTCTTCCGTTTATGGATTCTCTTAAATTTCAAATAAATTCATGGGAATGGGATAAATCTAGGAATCCAAGTCTTCCTCATTTTCCACACTTCACCATATGACTTTGAAAATAAAAAAATATTTTATTATTATCAGAAATTTAAATAAAAATCGAAAATATAAGAAAAAATTATTTAAAACTTGAATTTTTTTTAAATAATCAAACAATCAAAAGTTGATGTATTAAATATTTAATATGAGATACTCGTATTATATTAATTATGAATTAACAGAAAAATTAATATTTTTTAAAATTTACAAAACTAATTAATGTTTAAAGAATTTGACATTTTTAAGTTATAAATTAATTTCCAAACTTATCTAAATCATAAATTAATTACATATTTGAATTATACCTTGGCATAAATTATCTTGGGCTAAGCATCTTCTCAAGCCGTTGGATTACATACAATGAAAAGAGGCTGTTGCATAAAGGGAGGATACTTTTTTTTTTCTATTTTGTTTCTATTTTTTATGAAATGATACTACCAAATAAAATATCTACAAATATAATTAAAAGAGGAGCCACAATAATCTACTTTCTAATACAATAAAAGAAATTTGACTATCAAATAATTGAATATGTATTATAAATACCTTCTTTTGTTAACTAATCTCGTGTTTTATTTGATTTTTTGTAAATATAACAACAAACATAAAATATATAAATCTTAAAATAATTTTTAAATATCATCTGTTAATAACATAATAAAACTAAAAATATCTCTTCTTTTATTATAACAATTAATAACTATTTTTGAGTCATCCCGTTGTTTTTGGTAATATGCCATCTCTTAAATTATAATAATTATAGGGGAGATTTATGTAATAATGTGTTATCTAAAAAAATTAATTTTTTTTAAACTTTGACTTTTCACTTTTAAAGATCATTCATTTACGAAAAAACAACCCAAAAAATGTACTTAAATAATAAAAAATCCTTAACATACTAAAATTACTTTCTAACCCTTCTCATCCAACCACCAGACCCATTTTTCTTTGTCTTTTTTCTACTTTTACATTACAAGTCAAAAAGCTGATCTGAAGGGAGAAAAGGTTGAAGTCGTCCGAAGAAGGGGGGACGGAGTGGCCGACAGCAACGTCGCCAGCGATGGGTCGATGGTGATGGGTGTGCAAGTGGAAGAGAAGGAAGAAATGCAGATTTAATTTAAAAAAAAAAAAACCGAAGAAGGCTAGTTTGAACAATTGTTTCAACAATAGGCCTAAAGTTGATTTTTTGTTTATGTCAAAAGCTACTTTGACCCAAAATTCTTGATCCCACATGTCAAGCTTATTGATAAGTATGATTGAAAAAAAAAAATTATGTGGCATGATTGATTGCCACATGTCACTTTTTTATAAAAATAATAATTATGAGTTTTTTTTAATTATCATGTCAATTTAAAAGAAAAAAAGGAAATAAAAAAAGTATGGTAGTTGACGGGTAAGCCATAGAATAGGGAAAAAGTGAAAGATACTCTTAAAATTTTGTAAGCATTATTAGTGGACTGCATGGTCAGAAAATTAATTTTTAAAAAATCTATACATTTTTAGTGAAGCTTTACATGATTTCCCTCGTTATTAAAGCATTTCCTCAATCTCGAGGAGCGGATACTTTACCGACTTTTTCCCTCTCTTTCTCTATCTCCCCACGTTCTTTATTTCTTCACACTCTCTCCACAAGACTTCTGTTTCTTCCTTTCCTCTTTGATACAGGGGCAGAGCCGGAGTGCTTTAGTGAAGGACACTGGCGAGGTGGCGTTGTGCCCGTGCGGCGCAAGTTATCCTGTTGACAGTGACTGTTGATTTGGACATGCCGCTGAGGTCCGCCGCTGCAATTTGAACTGTCCATACGCACCGGCGCTTACCCTCAGCCTCAGAAAATACCATGACTGACCCTACAGCTTATAGCAAGAAGCTACAAGGAAAAGTGGTTATCATCACCGGAGGTGCCAGTGGAATCGGTGAGGGCACGGCACGTTTGTTCGCCAATCACGGTGCACGCGCCATCGTCATCGCCGACATCCAAGACCAGCTGGGCCAAGGCGTCGCCGAGTCAATCGGCTTACACTGCTGCAGGTACATCCATTGTGATGTAACCGATGAGCAGCAGATCAAAGCCATGGTGGAATCAACGGTGCACATGTACGGACAGCTTGACATAATGTTCAGCAACGCCGGAATGGTGAGTAAAAACCTCACGACCATACTGGAGCTAGATCTATCAGATTACGACACGCTGTTTGCAGTGAACGCGAGGGGCATGGCAGCGTGTGTGAAGCACGCGGCGCGTGCGATGGTGGAGGGTGGAGTTAAAGGGAGCATAGTGTGCACGGCGAGCGTGACTGCGACGATGGGGAGTGACAAGTTTATTGACTACACGATGTCCAAGCACGCGGTCTTGGGGCTGATGAGATCAGCGAGTAAACAGCTGGGCGCGTACGGAATAAGGGTGAATTGCGTGTCGCCGGCGGGAGTGGCCACTCCATTGGCATGCGATGCGGGTCAGATGGGTGTGGAGGAGACTGAGAATTATTTCGGACAGTTAATGGGTTTGAAAGGGAGGGGGGCGTTGAAAGTGAAACACGTAGCGGATGCCGTGTTGTTTCTTGCTTCCGACGATTCTGAGTTTATTACTGGTCATAACTTGGTTGTCGACGGTAATTACCGCCGGTGAGCTTGTCAGATTACAGGGGAACTCAATTCTCTCGGGTCACTATTTTTACTTTCCTTTTTGTGTTGGTGAAGTTATGTATCTTGTCGTGTTCTTATTTGTTTTGAAGCGTGTAAGATATTTTAAAAAACATTTGCTTTAAAATGTTTCCCAAAACAACTTTTCTTTTATTTTTATATTAATGAAAAAAATTAATCTCCCAGCTTTGTTATAATAGGCAAATTCAATTTCTTTAGGCATAATTAAGCTAATTTTTTTTTTAAATTTAATTAAATTGCTTTGATCTTATATATATTGAATGAGAAATAAATTTATTATAAATCTGTAAAATTATCATTCACAAAAAAAATTGTTTATGATTTAAATATATTTTACTTTTGTCCTATTTTTTTTTTCAAGAAATTTTAAATTAACAATAATAAGTTCCAATGAATATTTAAAAGTTAGAAGTCTAAAAACTTAATTCACATTTATTTTGACATCCATGTAGAATCAACATTTTCAATTAATTTTAAAAATAAAAAAATTAGGATTTCATGCTTTCTCCCAAATTACAAATTATGAAAATTAATAAATTCGTCTTAGGAATGGAACACATATTCTAATCACAAATCTATAAATTCGAACGTCACTAATTAAAAATTTTCATTCCCTCGATACAATTTATTTTTAAGAATACTTTTTTTAAAAAATAAAAAGTAAAAACAAAATTTGTTTGGATAAATAGTTTTTTAAAATAATTTTTTATTTGAATTTTGTAAATAAAAAGTTGCAAATTCAATTCAAGATTTTATTAAAACTAATTTAAAATAAATTAAAAAATAAGTTTTTAATGAATATATGAATAGTAATTGTACACACAAAATTCTTGAAGTTCTACAAATTTAACAAAACTAGTGGAAAAATAATTCAAACAAAAATTTGTGGTAATGTAATTGTGGGGTACCAACTAAATGATAATTTTCTTTGATCTTTCGGTTTAATTTTGATGCAAAACACGATGAAGAAAGTGTTTTCTTAATTTTTTTTAAAGACCACTTGCCTTTTTGTCCTTGTAGAACCTATTTGATTGTTTTGTCGATACTCTCCATTCAAAGAATTCATGATTATTTATAAGTAAAATCGGAGAATTAAATTTAAAATCCCAAAATTTGATTTATTAATTCAAAGAATTTGATTCCAATTTTAGCAACTTGTATCATTCTTTAAAAATTAAAAATTGCTAATAAAAAAATATTTATTTTTTAATTTTCTTATGACTTCAATTGAAATATTTTTCTTTTAAAAATTTGTCAACACTACAATTGTTTAATTTGTTTTATTTGCAACGTCTAATTTTATAGTCTTCCAAATTTCATCACCTATCATCCTTTTGAATAAACGCCGTGTATCACTTGTTTGTTAAATGTGTATATCACTTGTCAAGTTCAAATTCTATTCAAATAAAGTCACAATTTTGTTGATCAATTTAGTGGTCATTTAATATTATAATAAAATCATAAATTATATATATATTTTATAAGTTTTATAAAAATATGGATAGTAATGTCCTTATAATATTTTGTTATAAATAATAAATAATAAATTTAAAATAATAATTATTAATACTATTTTATTTTAAATAAATTAAAAAATAAATTTAAATTTTTAATTGTAAATGAGTTAAATTTTGGAAGAATTATGTTTTGGATCCAGTTGGGCCCAAAAATTAACATTTGATCCATATATCATGCATATTTAAGCTCAAGACCGAAACAAAGTATGAAAATTAAGATGAAGGATATTGTCTTTCATTAATCCCTAAAATACCCTTAACCCTTACATAGGCACAAGTGAGTGTGAATTTCAATTTTTTTTTTTGTATTTTTTTTCCCTTTTCTATTCCCTATTAAGTATTACTCATTTCTAACTTTTTCTTTTCTTTTTCTTCCAATCTATATTTCTATTTTATGTCAAATAAAAAACAATAATGTTTTTTTTGTTTTTCATTTTTAAAGATATTGAATCTTTTTGCTCTTATTATAAGCAATGATAAAAATTTTGAGATTTTTCATCCAAATGTTTTTTATCTTTTTGTTTAATTTTCATTTTTTATTTTAAATTTATATTACCCTTTCATTTATATTTTTCTCTTATTTTTTATATTTTCTACATTTACCATATTTTAAAAATTTTAAAAATCGACTATCACTTCACTTATATATATATCCTTTTAGCTTTTTAATTTTCAATGTTTTTATTTTAAATTTTAAAAAAAGATAAATTTATTGAAAAAAATAACTAAGATATGAAATTCTAATATTATATTAATAATTTTTCTTATCTAGATAGACTAATGCAAAGTATTTTGACTCATAACAAGAAAATTGTCAATACAATTTTTTAGTTAAACTTTAGAAATTAAATTTCAAATAAAATATATTATATAAAATTTTATCTAAAAATTATTGAAAGTGGTATTTAATTTTTTTTATTGACTTTCAAACTTATCTAATTTTTTATTTTACAAAAAAAAAAAATAGTTTTTCATTTTTTAAATAAATGAGTATAAATATATTAAAAGAATTAAAGATAATCTTAGTAAAAAATTTGATAAATATGATTATAATTTTAAATATAGATTCATTTGGATAAAATTTCACAAAAAAAAAAAAAAAAAAAAAAAGTGGAAAGAAAAAACATTGCTAAAACTACAAAAACAAAATATGCAATTACAAAATTTTGATGATGAAATTTAAAAATAAAATTCGAAACAATTCTTGAGTGAGAGAATTTGAGTGGGGAAAAAAATCTTTGAGTGGAAAAAAATGGGAAAGTTTTTCAAAATCACTTGAAATCCTTAACAAAAAGTAGTCTTGTACACCTTTATACAATTAGTAAATTCGTCTTGTACAGTTAGTGTAATACCCTTGTACAATAACTCAAATTTCATACATCATCTCATGAATATCTGATAATAGGTCGGTTAGCCATGTTTGCATTGCTTTGGTTTTAAAAAAGAAGAAAAATTGTTATATAATTTTGTTTTACAATCATCATAAGTGAGGTACTTATTTAAATGACCATATACAAGTTAGATAAAGTGTATAAGATGAATGTATGCTTAATCAATGTGTGTAAAGAATGTCATTTATCATTGGTTATGGGAAATAAACAAACAAGTTTTTCAGAATCACTTAAAATTCTTTACAAATAATAGTCTTGTACACCCTTGTACAGTTAGTATTTTGTCATGTACACTTAGTGTAAATACTTTATACAGTGACTCAAATTCCATATACCCCTTACTCAATGTGTAACCATAGGTAGGTTAACCATGTTTTCATTGATTTGTTTCAAAAAATAGTGGAAGATGGAAAAACAAAATTTTCTCTTAAACATCATTAGTGGGATAAGTATTCGAATTATCATGTGCGAGTTAAATAAAATGCCTAAGATGAGTGTGTAATAGAGGAATGTGTACCTTAAGAGTGTGCAATCCTTAGATGACAAGACAAAAAAAAAAAAGTTGTCCAAAATTGATTAAAATCTTTCACAAAGGATAGCCTTGTATACCCATTGTATAGTTAGAACATTTGCCTTGTCCAATTGAATATTTATCTTGTACAGTTAGTATAATACCCTTGTACAATAGTGTAAATTTCATCAATATGCATACATTATATGCCACATATGATGTCTGAACCATGTTTCCAATGGTTTGATTTAAAAAATGATATAAAACGTAAAAATAAAATTTTTCTCTAAATATCATTATTAAGGTAAGTATTTGAATTGTTATATGCGAGTTAAATAAAGTACATGAAATAAAAGAATTTGTGGTAGGAGAACGTATAATCTTTAGATGACAAAAAAAAAAAAAAAAAAAGTTGTTCAAAATGTACAGTTTTATGCACCCCTTGTACAATTAGTGTAATAACCTTGTATAATGATATAAATTTCATATATATGTATAAATTATATCCACATAAATGTGTAAACTATATTTACAATAGTTTGACATTTAAAATAATTAAAACAAATAAAACGTTATTTTATTTTATTTTCAATGCAAAATGTAATTAAAAATAAGACAAATAAATTACTTAAAAACTATTATTTAAGCCAAATTTATTTATTTATTTCCTTTTATTTTTGAAAATAAAGAAAAAATAATAAAAAAATTTATTTAACTATAAGAAATATGAATATAAGATCAATTAGAAAATACCAAATTTATTTATTTATTTCATTTTATTTTTGGAATTAGAGAAAAAAATAAAAAATTTATTTAACCATAAAAAATATTGATATAAGATATACTAAAAAATAGAAATAACCCCAAATTTATTTACTTATTTCATTTTTTTTATTTAAATTAGAAAGTAATTTATTTTAATAGATTAAAATGTGCACAATTGATTTATTACTTTGTTAATTATAGATATATTAAAATTTTCTATTAGACAAAAAATAAATAAAGAAAATAAAATTAAAAAGAGTAATAAATATATATATAATTTAGTTATTTAATTATTTTTCATGTAAAAGATAGTCCCACAAGAAACGCATAATTGATCAATTTCTTTGTTTAATTGTAAACATACTATATTTTTTTATATTTTATTATTAAAATAACTAATGGAAAAAAAATAAAAATGGATAATCAATGAATGAAATTTAATTCTTTTTATTATTTTCATATAAAAAATAGTACAGGTTTTCAATTTTTATTTTTAAAAATAGTTTTCATTTTTTAATTAAATGTTTTTTCAAAAAGAAAATATAAAAAATATAAATCATATTACCATTTTTTTAGAAAGTATTTTTTAAAATAGTTTTTGAACATGATTTTTCTTTATTTATAATTTAAAGTAGAAAATAATGCTGATTTTCAATTATTTATAAAAAAATTAAAAACAATTAAAAATCCTAATTGTTAAAATAAAATTATTATGGTTGCATGAATAGTGGTGCAATAAAGACAAAAAAAGATTATGTGAAAAGTCATCGGGTATTTTAGTCCATCACTATTTTATATCTTTAAAATGTAATATATAGAAATTTAAATGATATATTGGTCTTTTAACATCTTATATCTTTTTCATCAATTATGGAAGTTATATGAACCAAATGTTAATTTTTGGGCCCAATTGGGCCCAAAACACAATTCTCCCTACATTTAATACTAAATTATTGATAGAGTATTATGATAATTTTATTTCATCTAGAATTAATTAATTAGTTTTTTAGTTTTAAATTTCCTTAAAAATTAGAAGATTTATTAAAGAATTTAAAACCATTATTTATATCTCATTTAATTTAAAATTTATTTACCTAATAAGAAAATATACTATTAGTTTTGGTATATTATTTTTTAAAATTATATATATATATATATATATATATATATATATATATATAATTATTTTAAAATATTTTTAAACAAAAAAATAAAAAATTAATTTTTGTTTATAAATTTAATATTAGTTAAGTTACTAATTATGTTTTAAATTATTTAAAAAATTTACTCCACGTTAGGTTTTGTTTAATTTAGAGTTTACTAGCTAGAGAAAAAAAGACAAAATTATAATTATATGTTCATTGCCCCAAAAAGGGGAATCTTTAAGGCCTGTTTGGTTGTTATTTTCAAGAATTGTTTTCTATTATCGAAAACAAAAAACACAAAAAACATGTTTGGAGAAAGGAGTGTGTGGACCCCGCATTTCGGCTCAATGCGTTTCCCACTTGATGGCGAGCTCGATTTTTATTTTTGAAAAATTGATTTTTTTATTGATTATTTGAAAATGACTTGGAGTCACCACTTATTTTTGTTTTATTTTTAAAGGGTAAACAAAATAAGAAAGAAAAACCTTAAGTGTGACTCCTTATTTTGGAAAAGGCGGTCTGTGAAAAACCGGATCGGGTTCGGGGGTCAGGTTACTTATCGGGAAGGTACGGTAAAGACCGTAGCACCCCTCTAAGTCCCTAAAGACGGGTCTCTACTAATAAAATGAAGCTGACGTGGCAATCAATGTGAAAATCAATGAATACTCGAATCAATCATGCACGTATGAGAGTCGGAAAATGCATATAAAGTAACCAGAGTAAGAGTGAGCGCGTACCTGGGCAACGAATCATCATGCGCTATCAAGAAAAAGGGTTAGTGCACAATAAATAGCATAAACATAGCTCACATGTCACTAAATTGAGTGCAAAATCATCAAAGGCACGCATGACACTTCACTCAAAATTCATTGTTATTTTAAAGAAAATTCATTTGATGTTGGGCCCCCACCAAAGCCCGTTTATTTTGCATGAATCAATTCCATAAATTCCATCACTTGGAATTACAGAATTTAATTCTTACTTATTTTAAAACATTTTAAAACAAAAGAGATGTTGGAATTGCTTGCCAGAAGGAAAGATGGCAACTAAGTTTGATTAAAAATGGGATTCTTGGGAACCTAAAAATTCTAAGAATGAAAAATAAGAGAATTGGGATTATTTAAAAAAAAATCTGAATTTGAAGAAAATATTTACAAAATGGAGTTTGGAAAAATTATTTTTCAATATCGAAGATAAAAAAAGGCGAGTGAGAAGTGACCAAAGATGGCCATGCAAACCATGTAAATTGAGAGCACGTAGAAGTGGGCTCAAGGTAAAATGATGGTTTGAGAGGACTAAAAGATTGAGTAGGGGAAGCAGATCCCAATACCGCATGCTCAACACTCATTCCAAGCAGCTGTGAATTGCGAGGACAATGTAGGACCCACAGTCTTCATAATAGAACACACCATCAATCAATATGTTGACATCGTCCTTGGCAATAGCAGACTGGTCTGGAGTTGGAATTGTTTCTTCCTTGAGTGAACGTGCATTGGTCTGATAGGAGTTGAACACTTTGAGACCATCCAGCTTCCATTGTGATGGCATGTATGTAGAACAATCAATATCCGTTCGGGGAGCTCCTTAATGTCCACCTCAAATCTCTCCTGGACCTGATTAAGAACATCAGATTCAGAAGTTGATGAAACAAATATAATCGTTAATTCTTCGAAACCAAATCTTCCAGCTCTATCAACCCCGTGCGGATAAGCATCTGCAGAATCTGGCGTGCCATAGTCGATAACGATATTGGCATGCTCAATGTCAATTCCCCTACCAACCAAATCCGTGGCCACAAGAATCTTTTCATGCCCCTCCTTGAAACCCTTATAGCGTATTAACCTTTCTTCCCACCCGATCCAAAGACCATCCTCTGTAATGAATCTAAATCAAAACCGGCTTGAGAAATATCACCACGAACTTTGGTAACCTCATTCTTTTGATTCTTTTGCAATTGGAACCATCTTGAAGAAATAAGACACTGCGTTAGCTGACCAGAGCCTGAAATTCTAGTCAACCTATCAAAACTTTTTCTTGCAAATTCAGCGAGTTCAGTTGGTTCAAACAATTTGATGAAGCTTGACTCTTTGCCGACAGAGGAATCAATGACTGAGCTAATGAATGAAGAATCAGTAATGGGTATACATAAATACCCAATTAATAGGAGCAACAAAGCAAAAAATGGGTTTCAATCTAAAATAGGAATATGACTAGGACATCCCTTTTTCCTAAAGGACCCTTATCCCGTCTTCGCTCTGTATCTGATTTATGAGCATGCACACGATATCTCTTCCAGTTCCGGATACAGGAGATGAGGGTGGTGCCTCAAGGGCAACAAAAGTTTGACGGCAATGGACGCATATGAGGGTGCGCTTGGGGTGAAAAATAGGAAGGTGGCGAGTATTTTAATAGGTATGATAGGGGTATATGGGATTAGTGGAATGAGTGATGAAGAGAAGCGGGTCTAATGGGTATGTGCATGTGGGATATGAAGGATGGGTATGAAGAATAGGTTAGTCTAGGTGGGAAGAGAGATGGAAAGTAATGAGACGGGCGTGTTTAGTGGGTTTAGAAATATGAGAGGGATGTGGTGAGATGGGTATCGACTGTGAGCAGTGGGTTTGGGAAAAATGAGGGTTGGGTAGTGAGAGAAATGACATGCGGAGGATACGATGAGTTTGATAGATGGAGGAAGGAAAACCAGTGAGCATTGAAGGCGTGGGTTATGATAGAAAGCGGGGACATGAGCGTGTGGTAGGTACGGAAGAGGTAAAGGGTAACCATGCACGTGTCTTATTCCGCCTTGAAGTTCACAGGTTGGAACAACAACCTTCCAACCTGGTTCCAAATCCTTTAGCAAACACAAATGGATCTGAAGTTTATGCACAAATTGTCATGTCATCAATGCAGTGCACTAGCGTTGTCTGCTCTGGTCTTAGCAATCATTCCTCAGCTTTTCTCTGTAAGGCTTCACAAGAACACTAGCCCTTCAAATATAATGTGGGCTTCCCTTGGCCAAAATGCTCTTCACGGTATCAGAACTGTCAAAGGTTACAAACCTGAACATATGTTTCTGCTGGCAGGGAATCATCGTATCCTTAATCGGTCCAAAGGTGAATCAGACCATGATCGCTCCTCCCAACTCCGGTTTCCATGTATTTTGGCACGTCTTCTGTCAAAACTACTAAATTTGCCCAACTACTAAATCTGCCCACGAAGTTTATCAATTAGTCGAGTGAGTCTCAACCGATCCAGAAGCTTTGTCAAACTATAACCAGTTTTATCATGTCGTTGGCTCTCAGTGAGGCATCCCCCAACCATGTGTATTAAAAGAACTAACAGCTGGCAGTTTGTCCAGTAGGGGGCCTCTCCCCATTACAGGTGTTATATGCCATCTACCAGAAATAGGCATCAGCTGCAAACCTGATGGAGGTCTCTGAATTGCATTGCCATATCCAGCCATATGTTGAACTGCTTTAAAACCCCCCTTTAGAAATCTCCAAATCAAGAACAAATTACGTGCCTGTTCAGCTGTGATTTTTCCCATCTCTTAGTTGACGTACCCATGCCAAGCCTCTTGAGAGATGATAGAACTAGAGTCTGAACTTTCTCTATACCCAGAAGAGGATAATCTAGGAGCTTACTTTAACACAGAACTTACGCACTTTTGCCTTCCCCAAGCTCAAGATAGCCTTGCTTGGAAGTTCGCAGCGCGAGTTTCCTCTGTTTCTCCTTCACTAGCAAGCTTTCCCTTCTTCCTCTCCACAGACAGCCTGGTGGATGATTGAGTGGAGCTCAACATCTTCAAAATCAGCCTGTGAACGTTCTTTTCTGTTTCGACTTTCAGCTATCTTTCTTCTCAAGCAACTAGTCACAAGGATCACCATCTCTCTACGATATTTCTCCGTGGCGTATATTCTCATGCAAACACTTTCAGATTCAGATTCCATAGTCATCAATCTTCTCTGCATATCATTATCTCACTACATCAACCAAACTCCCCAGGTTCCCAGTCATGAAGCCTGATAGCCTCATTTGAACCTCACGATAGAACTTCATCCCCAGTCACAGTCCCTTTTCCCCATGTCAGATCTTGGGAGGAGCACACAGTCCAAAACCGGATCCACTTTCCCACAGCTGGTTCCTTGATCGAGGCCCAGAAACAGAGAAAAGAATGGATGGAGTATAAAACACAAAAGAAAACGAGTGAAAATGACTCTCAAAGGTTTCACTTCATGAGTCATCCATGAACCTCTGATTAGGTGAGAAAATCCATTTTAAATACAACATTGAGGCATTTTCATAATAAAAGCATAGCATACCAACATCAGCAATGTTGAACAATGAATGCAAGATTTCATCCCAACAAACAAACAGTGGCCTTCAGTATCCACTCCAAACAGCATAATGTTTAGGAAAAACAGTGAATCATGAGAGATGAGGGGAAAACCGAATACATACTTGGTTCCTTAAGCAACGAGAATCAAATTTAAGCTCTCTCAATGAATTTCTCTCCCTCCTTGTAGCAGCTTGCTTCCCAAGAAAGTTCAAACCTCTGGTTTTCTCTTTCTTTGAGCTCCAACCTCTCTAGCCGTTCTCTCCTCAAAATCCCTCCAACAAAAGGTGGCAGACCTGGCACCTCCTAACCCAGTTCTCTGCTACTCCTCTCCAAAACCAAACAAATAGCTCTTCCTTCCCCTAGCTCTCTCTGGTAGCCTCCTCCACAACCCCTCAAGCTCTCACTAAACCACCATGAGAAAACCTCCCCCTCTCACAAGGCTCCTCTGGAACTTTTTCTTGCGACTCTCTCAAAATATCTCTCTCCAAAAAGTGTCTCCCTCCAGTGTTTCCCTCTCTGTTATCTCTGCTCTCTCAGAAAAATCTCGTCCCCTCCTCCTTGTTTTCCTAACTTCCTCCAAACCCAACAAAAGGCTCCCTCCAAAAAAATCTTTTCTTCTTCTCCCGGATTTGCCCCTCCAACCACCTGCAGAAACAGCCAACCTCCAGCACCACTCCTCTGCAGCCTCTCTCTCATCTGTCCCTGCTAACAGCCTGCAAAACCTTCTAGAATACCCCTCCACGTGTCATCCTTCCATTGGCACTTCAAAAAAGCAAGGCTGATTCACCTGTGGCCACTGAGTGCGACACGTGGCTCGCTGAGGTAGTGACACATGGCTAAAAGATCTGCAGAAAAGTGAGGAAAATGAGGTCCCCAAAATGGGGGTCTACAGAGTGTGTTTTTGTTTTTTATGTTTTTCGTATTCTCAAAAATCATTTTTTGAGAATAATAAAAAGATGTTTTCATTGTTTAAATAACATATTGTTTATCTTCATTCTTTTGTGTTTTCCTAATTACCTTTTGTGCTTCCACGAAGTTGAGTTTCACCCTATCACCACATCTCCACTCTCAATCATTTTTTTTCTCCTTAAATTATTGAAATTAATATATTTATATATGATTATAAAGTCATTATTTGTTTAAGAAAATTATAAATGATGTAAAAATTTTAAAATTAAATAATTTTTTTAATTTAAATGAATATTTCATAAAAAAAAATTATTTATATATTTATAATAAGAAGTTAAGGGAGAAAACACTTTATTAATTGAAAAAACAACTTTCAAACTTACTTTCTTATCAGCACGAGGCTTTGAAAAAGGAGTGGCAATCTGAACCATTGTTTTCCCTATAAATTATTCTGAGTAATCCTATACTCTCACCTCAACCTTGCTGCCAGCCTGCCGCTGCCCTCTATCTCAGCAGCCATCTTCATTGTTCATACTCTCAGCCTCACCAAAATTCCATGACAGACCCTACACCTTTTAACAAGCTACAAGGCAAAGTGGCTATCATCACCGGCGGCCCAAGCGGCATCGGCGAGGCTACGGCACGTCTCTTCGCCGATCACGGTGCACGCGCCGACGTTATAGCCGACATCCAAGACGAGCTGGGCCGTGGCGTCGCCGAGTCAATCGGCTTACACCGCTGCAGGTACGTTCACTGTGATGTAACTGATGAGCAGCAGATCGAAGCGATGGTGGAATCGACGGTGCAGATGTTCGGACAACTCGACATCATGTTCAGTAACGCTGGGATTATGAGTAAGGGCGACCAAACCATGCTGGAGTTGGATCTGTCAGCTTACGATAAGGTGGGTGCAGTAAACGCACGCGGCGCGTGCGATGGTGGAGGGTGGAGTTAAAGGGAGCATAGTGTGCACGGCGAGCGTGTCTGCGACGATGGGGAGTGACAAGTTTATTGACAACACGATGTCCAAGCACGCGGTGTTGGGGCTGGTGAGATCAGCGAGTAAGCAGCTGGGTGCGTACGGAACAAGGGTGAATTGCGTGTCACCGGCGGTGGTGGCGACGACATTGGTTTGCAGCGCGGCTGAGATGGGCGTGGAGAAGGCTGAGAAATTTTTTGGACAGTTTGAGGATCTGAAAGGGAGAGGGGCGTTGAAAGTGAGACACGTGGCGGATGCGGTGTTGTTTCTCGCCACCGACGTTTTCTGAGTTTATGACGGGGCATAACTTGGTCATCGACGGCGGCTACCGCCCGTGACGGTAATCACAATACAAGAGAAGCGGAGTGTTACCAGTGATTAACGCAATTTGTCATTGTTGTTTTGGAAAATTTAAGTATGTGGTGTTAAATTAAATTGGTCGAAAACATTTATATTTTGTTGTCCATAATTTGAAGCACCATATGAAAGAACGAAGATTAAGAGAAAAAAGAAAAAAAGAAAATAGAAAGATCGCTCTTCCTCTCAAATCCATCATTCTTCACCTGACAATCAAATTTTCGTCTACTACATTTGTCATCATCTTCTTTTGTCTTCGTGTTCAACTTTGGTAAGATTTACATTTCCTTTTTTTTTTTCCTACACTTTGGTGACTTTTGGTTTTTTATTTAATTCTAAACAGAGATTTAATATTTAATAGTGTTAAATATTAAGTTATTTATTTTTATAATATTTTATTTCTATTAAGTATTAAAAAATAAAGAAAAATCAATATATTATTTTTTTTATTTAAAAAAAATTATATATTTTGACTTTTTCTATTTAATAAAAAATTTATAATAAGTTATGAAAAAAATAGAAAAACAAACCACTGAATTCTAAAAACAAATTGTTTTCAACAAAAAAAATCAAAAAAATAAATACTACCTTTATGTTTCTCTATTATTATTATTATTAAGATTTACATTCTTTTCATTACTTTATAATTGGTTTGGGATAGCGCCAATGACTTTAGAATTGATGTATAATTTACTATTAACTTTAGATGTGGGTGATCATGGGACTTCTTTGATTCTTTTGGGCAAAAGATGACATGAAAATTATTTTATTTTAGATATTCACTTATTTGACTTATTGTTATGTTGTGGACCTCGCATTTTGCTCGATGTGTTCCTACTCGATGGCGAAACTCGCATTTTATTTTATTTGATGAAAATTTGATTTTTAAAAAAGACTTGGAGTCACACTTATTTTTGTTTTATTTTTTTTTTTTGGGAAAAACCAAATAAGAAAGAAAATCCTAAGTGTGACTCCTGAAGGAAAAAAAACGGGTCTGTGAAAAACCAAGTCTGGGTCCGGGAGTCAGGTTACTTATTGGGAAGGTATGGTGGTGAGCTGTAACACCCCTCTAAACCCGTATACGTACGACCTCTACTAAACGAATTGAGGAATTGTGGCAATTAATTAATTAATTAAGGATACCAAGAAAAATAATCAATATACAAGTCATGGTGAAAGTTAATATGCACAAAAACAATGATGAAATCTAATTACAAAAGTACATAAAATAAATAATAAGAGAATTATGTAAAATGATTGATTGAATTAAATAAATAAAAGATATTAAAAAAAGGTTTTAAAGAAATTTCAAAGGATTTTATTTAAAAATGATTTTGAATTAATGATTTCAATTTATTTACTTAAAAAAAAGAATCAATTTATTTTCTCAATTTCAGTTATATTCAATTTTCAAAAAAGCTATTTACACTTATTGTATCAAAAGAATTTATTACAAAATTTCAATTTGGGTACAAAAATTATTTTTACTTGCTTTTAATAGAAAATAATGAATTTTTACAATTTTATTTACAAAAGTATTTAGATTCAATTTCATTTAAAAAAGTGATTTTTACAAATTATTTAAAATGACATAACTTTATTTGCAAAATAAATTTTAACCAAAAAAAGGTTAAATTAAATCTTCTATTTCTAAATAATACTTTTAATCACATTTTAATTAAGGAAAAAGAATTCATTAAAAAAGAAATATACATATATTTTTAGACAATTTTATTAAAAATTAATTTTTGAGACAACTTTATTTACAAAACAATTTTATTAAATGAAGAAATTTTTGGACAATTTTATTAAAAACAATTCTTTAAATTCTATCAAAAAAACAATTCTTTGGGATTTTTCTAAATCTTTATAAATAAATAAAAAACTTTCTTTTACAATAAAAATATATTAAAATTATTATTTTATTAAAACCTATTTATCGAATTCTTCCTCTCATTTAAACAAAATTTCTAGTTTGTTCGATGTTCAATTCTGTACACACTCAATAAATATATACAAATGAATATTTACATAAACCTATAAAATTAAAATAAGATAAAAGTTGGTAATAAAACGTGTACCAAAATAAACTTATAATAAGTTCCACGTGTCATCAATTTGTACTCAGCCAACAAGATTGCAGAATGAGTCCATGCAAAAACAAGAATAACACAGATGTAAATATCCAGAGATGTATAAAATCCCAAACAAATATTTAAACCCAAATTCCAATTTCAAATTAGTCCCATAAATTTCGTCAATTAAAATGAGCTCAAATTACTATAGTTTTTAACCTAGAACATCCAAATTAATAACAAAAAATACAAACACAATCAACCAAACTTAAAATGGGATAAATTAAAATAAATTTTACTAGATCTAAATTTAATATTTCATAATCTAAGCCTAGTTTAATATACACCACAATTGTCCCATGTCCGAATTAAACAATTCAAATTGGCCAAACCCATATCAAATATTCAAATAATCCAACAAATCCCACCCACATTATGGGCCCCAAAATTCGTATCAATTAACAAGCCCACATAAAAAAAATACATAGTCAAGAGAAATAATATTCCAAGCCCAATCCAATAAGCCTAAACAAATAACAACTTAATAATAGGCCCAAGTCCAAATAAACAATATGCAATTGATGTAATCCAAATATCCTCAAATTAATTACCAAATACAATATGCTCACAAACCCAAATTAACAAATTTCAAATTAATTCACTAACAATAAATTAAATCGAATTACATATTGATCTACCAACAACAAATTAACCTCAAATTTCATATTAATTCAACAATCCAAATTTCACAAACAACAATTACCATTAAAATAAAATAAAATAACAATAATAACAATAACAATAATAATAATAATAATAATGGAAATGGGAAGGGGGTTGCCGACCGGCGTCATGCCACCGTCGTGGAGCAAGAGAACAAATGGAGAAAAAAAATGAGGGAAGGAGAAGAGGAAATGGGAGGCTCGGCCACCTAAAAAAAATGGAAAAAAAGAAAAAAAGAAAAAAACCAAAATCCAAATAGAGAAATGAGAAGAGAGAAAGAAAGAAGAGATGAGAGCGTGGGTGTGTGGCTGGCCGGGAAGGGAAGCGGAGTTTGGGGAGAGAGAAGGAAAAAAATGGAGAGAAAAAAAATAAAATCCATGGGGCCATGTGTGTCTTCGGGTGGAGAAAAAAGAGTAGAAGAGTGAGGGGGGCAGAAGAATGGAATGAGGCAATAGAGTCGAGCGGGTGGTAGAGAAGAGATGAGGAAAAAATTGGGGGGGGGGGGGGGGGGGGGGGGGGGGGGGGTGAATCTTGAGAATTGAGGGGAAAAGCAGGGGGGGCAAAATGTGGAGAAACATAAAAATGGGGGGAAAGGAAAATGAGGGGAGACCGACTGTGTGGGAAGAATGGGAAGAGAAAGAAGAAGAGGGTGTGGTGGTTGGGGAGTAGGAAAGAGAGAGGAAAGAGAAAAGAATAAAAAATAAAAATAAAATAGATATAATAATAATAATAATAATAATAATAATAGTAATAATAGTAATAGTAATAATAGTAATAATAATAATAATAATAAAATAAAAGTATTAGTAATAAAATAAAATAAAATGATATGCAAAATAATAAAAGCTATTAAATGGTGAGTGGACCAAAAAATATATGTAATTGGAATTAAAACCGGGCTCAAAATTAATATAAAGATAAAATTGGGACAAATTTTGGGGTCTACATATGTACTTAACAAGAGTTATATTATTATAATCTATAAAATGAACTTTAACAAGACTCAGTCTTAGTTAAATTTTTTATAAATTAAAACCAAACTGTAATTATATCCAAGCAAATATTCTTTATAAATTAAATTGATCAATCATAGTTAAGTTGAATATTCTCATTAAGAATTGTAGATCCCTCTTGGACCAAGGGTTTTTTTTTTTTTTTTTTTTTTCTCAATCATGGGGAAGAGTTGGGCGTTGGATTTTTCAAGAGTGGGGAACAACTTTCCAAGTGAGTTGCATGCATGGGACGCATGGCCAAGGACACCACCACTTTGCCATGGTGGTGGTTGAGATGAAAACTTTTTCTTAACAGAGGACAGAGGAATGGATGGTGAGCAATAAAACTAGTGAAGGCTTGGATGGGAAGAAAACAGAGTTGGGAGAAGAAAAGAGGGGAAAGACAAAAAAACGTGTAGCAGCTTGAGAGAGAGGTGAGAGTTGAGAGAAGCAGGTAAGACCACTATGAGCTTGTCATTTTTCCATTTTCTGAATGTTCTATTTCATTTTCTGTTGGCCTATGAGCATTATTATGTTGTTTAGTTTAGACATCAAGAGTTGCTTGGTTGTCTTGGATGAATTTGATTGTTTGCATATATTGCTCTATTGTGGTTCCCTTTCGTATTCTTGATTTTCCCCTATAAATAGCTGGATTCATCTTTGGGTTTGGGTTTGGTGTTTGATAGTCATATTACTACTCTTAGCATGTCTTACTAGTTCTTGGCCTGTTGATTAAAACATGGAACATGGCTATGGTTGATACATTTTGTTTCCTTAGCTTGTGCTCTGTTTTCTTGTTATTTTTCCCTTATTTCTGATGTCCATCTATGGAGAGAAGGGCACTACAAATATATAGCATTAAGAAGTCATGGGTAATCATGAGACAATTGTGTCTTTCTCTCTTTAGAATTGTGTCTCAGTGGAAAGATGGGAAACTTGGTGATGTTAAAAATCCTTTATGGTTACAAGCTTTTACATCTCGGGTTGGCCTTTCAACTGCCACAGACCATTTTATTGATAAAGAAAATTACCCAGATTGAGGATATGCTCTTTATTATGTTTACAAGGGCAAAGCTTCATTAACCGTGTACCCTGTTCTCCCCAAATTCTCTAGATTGGATTCTAGAGGTCTAAAAGTTGATCACCATGGTGTCATGATGCTGCAATTCTCACATGTTGTGGGTGAACACAAGTACGACTGGGAGAAGAAGCAGTTCTTTGCATTGTCACCTAGTGACTGAACTTCTCTATTGTACCAAAATACTTAGCTTTTTTATGTAGCAACTCTGGTAAAAAAAAAAAAAAAAAAAAATTAGAGAAAGAGTCACTACGACTTTTATAGTATTCCAAGTATCGTTCTCAAGGACTAGCTTATGGAAATTGTCAACACTATAATAAATGAATTGCTTTCATTTAAATCCTAAAGTGAAAAACAATATGAGAATAATGTGAAACTAAGTAAAAGAAATTAAATTAATAACAAAATGGATATTGATTTTAAATTCGATTGATTCAAGTTTGGGGCTTACCACAATCCAACCTAGGGTATAAAAATTAGAGAAAACAAGGGTCTTTTAAGTTATATGATCTTAGGGTTTTGGGATCCTTGGCCGTTCGCGATCAAATTGAGTTTTATAACTTAAAATTGCATCCAAAATCTAATTTTTCCTTTTTAAAACAGATTCCTAAAACCATCAAATAAATGAGATTGATTACCAATTTAAGATTTGACTTTTTAACCCTTCTTACTCCTTATAGTTTTGTTTTGGGGCAAATAACAATAGAGAAGACGAGGATAACTAATGATAAAGAATTACCGAGAATTACTAGTATCTGGTAATAACCTACCGTATCATTTCCTAAACTAACTCACAAGGATAGGATAAACAAAAAAAATTGATAAATTTTCACCCAACCAATAATTAATCTCATTATTATAATAATTTATCCATTGTCCCTATAGGTTTCTTAGCCCTTAGGTTTTCATGCTTCAAGCCCCAAGTTGGCTCTTAGCCTCTCATGGGGGTAATGTTACATTCGCAATCCATAATAGGGTAAAAATCCATTATTTGAATTAAAAGAAACTAAAAACAATATATTTAATAAAGAAGAAAAAGAAAACAAACCAAAGTTCTCATATTCTTCCACCTTCAATGTCAAAAACTTTGGAAAAGAAATCCAAGATCCCAAAACCTAGAACTAAGAGAGTTTATGTAATATCATCAATTACCTAACATGTGACACACTCTCATTGACCACTTATTATATAAAAAAAAAACCTAAAAATGATTAAAAAAATAATAAAATGGTGACTTCTAGTTGTGTGGGGTCCACTTAAGGTGGATGGAGTGCCCTAGATGTAATTCCTGAGGTAGAGAAGGGAGACGAAACATCCAAGTGACAGTGGGTGAATTCAAAATTGGTGTCATTTCAAAGTGGATTTCGAATTCATAAGTTGAATTTCGAAATCATGAGTTGAATTTCGAAATCATTTCGAAATGACCCTTAAACTTGGTGCAATTGTATTCAAATAGCCATAACTTCTTCATTTCATCTTTGATTTGCACACCGTTTGAAGCGTTGGACTTCTAATTTTCTGAGCTTCTAAATGATATATAGTATGTATAAAATGAACTTCGGGAAGTGCTCCAAATTTGTCCTCAAAGTCAGAGTATATATTGCCATTAGATTTTTGAGTTCTAAATTTTCATGCAGCCAAATCCTACTTCATGCCTCATTTCCCATGTTTTCTTGCCTTATTTCTTACTTCATAATGGTCATTTCTCATCTTCCAAACTCATGATGCCCTCGTCTTGCCTTTCCTTATAGTCCATGAGTCTCGAGTCACTTATTTTTTCATTTAGCCATTTCTTGATCTTTCAAAATGTAAAGTGATTCAACTTGTACCCTTTTATTCCCTTGAACTTGAGATAAGTCTCAAAAGTACAAATTAAACTCATGGCTAGGGCTCTAGTATCGATTTAGGTCAAGTTGGGTGATTTGAATGTCATTTGGTACACAAATCATATCAAATATGTGTCATTAGAGCACATATTTTGGCTCCAATCACCAAGGTCGATTTTTCTTCCACTTAAACTTTTTCTCGTTCTCTCTCACGTGTATGCAGCCACCAAACCCATTTTTCTCACCTTTTCCTCCACTTAAATTTCTTTCCATTCTCTCTCATACATATGCAGCCACCAAACCCATTTTTCTCACCTTTTCCTCCACTTAAATTTTTTCTCATTCTCTCTCACACATATGCAACCACCAAACCCATTTTTCTCACATTTTACTCCACTTAAACTTCTTCACATTCTCTTACCTTTTCTTCCACTTAAACTTCTTCTCATTCTCTCTCAAGTGTATGTAACCCACATGCATCTCAATACTTGGTGGTCCCCAGATAGTTTGCCACCTAACCACTCCATCCCAGGCCCATACTCATGCATGGCCACCTTTGGCATGCGATCCTAAAGACCATATTCTATCTATTTTTTTTTAATTCTTCATATTTTGATGTCAAAATTTAATTTTCAAAACTTCAATTTTCAAATTTAATTATCAAAACTTCAATTTTCAAATAGTTTTCAAAAACTTCAATTTTCAAATAATTTTCCAAACTCCAATTTTTAAGTTTAATTTTTCAAACTTTAATTTTTAAATTTAATCCTCAAAACTTTAATTTCTAAATTTAATTTTCAAAATTCCAATTATCAAAACTTCAATTTCCAGATTTAATATTCAAAACTTCAATTTTCAAATAATTTTCAAAACTTCAATTTCTAAATTTAATTTTCAAAATTCTATTCTCAAATAATTCTTCAAAATTCCAAATTTAATTTTAAAGCTCCAATTTTCAAATATATTTTCCAAAATTTCCAATTTTCAAATTTAATTTTCAAAATTCTCATTTTCAAATAGTTTTTAAAAAATTCTATTTTTTAAATTTAATTTTTAAGATTTCAATTTTCAAATAATTTTCAAAACTCTAATTTTCTTTCAAATAATCTTAATTCCACTCCAGTTTTCAATTTTTTTTTTTTTTAATTCTACCACTTTTCATCATAAATCCCGTTTTTAAATAAACTTGTTACATTTCTTTCAGGTAAGTACTTTCGCAAGTTTTCTTTGATTTTAAAATAATTTTCCACTTTCCTTGATTTTTAATATGCTGTAGACCCCTTTGGAAGTGAGGGGGGCCCAGGGAGACTTTTTTCTCTTTTCCTTCTCCTTTTGCATGACATCTATGGAAGAAGAGAGGGGGAGACCTTCCCATGTATTGGGCTGAGACGTGGACAACCAGCCAGAGGCATGGCTGCCCATGAGGGTGGTTGGGGTCTCCCATGCTGGCTGACGGGGGGGAATAGGAAGGTGGGTGATAGCTGATGAAGGAGAGAGGATTTTTTTCGAGTTTTTTTTTTAGAAGGGTGGAGAGCTGAGGGTGAGAGGACACTCTGAAAAGGCAAGCAAGAGGAGGGAAAGTCGGACCACCTTCATCTAGAAAGTTCAGGTATGGCCATCTCCTCCATTCTTATATTTATTTTTCGCTATTTTTGCTCAGTTCGTGCTGTGAATCTATTCTTCTCTGTTATTGGGCTTGTTGATTATTGCTTTGGCACCATTCTTTCTGAACCCCATGCGCGACCATCCCCTGTAACTCTCCACTCCTTCATCCTCACCACCCATCAGGAACACCACCCTCTCATTTCCATCATCTCTTTCACGTGTATGGAGTCTCATGCATGGCTACCCAAGCCCCCCTCCAAAGCCATTACTAAAGTCTCAAAGTCCACCATTCCACGTGCATGGGGACTGAACATGCATGTCGCCACCTTTCCTCTCTCCATCACCACCTCCTCTCTCTATATCCTCGCCCCCACCATCACCTTACAGACCTCTTCAGTGGCTAGGGAACGGGCAGCAACCAAGCAGCCTCTCGTTCCTCACGAACCTTGTCGGAGCCGCCTTTGGGGTTCGACGCCGTTGCCCCAGTTCAGAGCGCCTCTCTCTATGCCGTTGACGACGACCTGCACGCCGTCCTCTTCGACTGCTTCCGTGGCATGGTTGACGGCGCCACCGACGAAGACGCCCATCTTCTGGTGCCGTGGCCTCGAAAGCCATGCATCTCCGCCGCCTCGGCGCTGCCCTCGAAGCCGCCACCCCTTCCCTCTCCTTTGGGTCGTTGATGGTGGAGGCCTCGTCTAAGGGTGGTGCCTAGATGGAGGTTTGAACCCAAGCCCAAGGTTGTGATGGGGAATGGGTTTTAGGCTTGCCCATGGGTGGTGGTTTGAGCCCAAGCCCAAGTTGTGACAGAAATGGTTGTTTTGGGCTTGCCCATGGTGGCAGGTATGGGCTTAAGTTTGGAACCCATCCCAAGCTTGTTGATAGAGGGGGAGGGGGCCTCATGGCTCCTCAAGCTAGCCACCCTCATGGCCCAAGCCTATGTTGAGCTAGCCCATTTGGTTGCCTCAATTCCAAAAAAAAATCTCTATAAGTCTAACCATTTTAAAAATCCCATGGCTTAATTTAATTTTTCAATAATTAGTTCAAATCTCATTTTCATCCGTTAGAATTATTTATCCCATATTATCTAGCTATTTAAAGTCTAAATCTTTCAAAGAAATCATGTGCTTTAATTTAATTCTTCAATAATTAGTTCAAATCTTATTTTCATCCGTTAGAATTATTTATCCCATACTTATCTATTTATTCAAAGCCTAATCCTTCAAAAATCCAACGCCCTAATTTAATTTTCAATTAAAAAGATTCCACTATTCTTTTTTTTATTTATTATTATTCGTTTAAACATTATTTTTGATAATTAGCGTCATTATTCCATATTTATTTATTTATTTATTTCAATCATTAAAATTCAATTCTTCAAAACCGGATTTCCAAATTTAATATTTAGACTCAAAAATTCCACAATTCACTTTTGTTCATTTAAATATCATTTTTGTTATCATTATTATAAATTCCACGTTTACTTATTTCTTTCTTCTAAAAATTCCAATAATTAAAGTTCAATTATTCAAAGATCCGACTTTCAAACTTAATTTTCAAAATCCCACTATTCACTTTCATCCGTTCAAACATCATTTTTGTCGAAATCCAAGTTTCAAATTAATTTTTAATCTCACTATTCACTTTCATCCGTTCAAACATCATTTTTGTCGAAATCCAAGTTTCAAATTAATTTTTAATCCACTATTCACTTTCATCCGTTCCAATATCGTTTTGATTAATTAATAACATTATTCCATATTTACCTATTTATTTCTCTTAAAAATCTCAATCATTAAAGTCTAATTCTTCAAAATTCCGATTTCTAAATTTAGCTATCTGAAATGCAATTGTCCTATCTCCGAACTTAATTTTCAGTTCCCAATATTCTGATTATCGTATTTGCCCAGTTACTCATTTGTTATCGTCATTATTTTTGTTACCATTTTATTTGTTCATTTCTAAAAAGTCCGCCTTCAAATGATTTTCAAGATTTCCAATTTTCATAAATCAACTTTCATAATTTCTACTTCTCAAATAACTTACGATTCTGATTTCTTTCAAAATTTAACTCCCAAAGTCCCAATTTTCACAACTTAATCTTTCTTTAAGATCCCGAACCCTCAAATCGTTTTCAAAATTCCAACTTCTTTCAAATTCAATTTCTAAAATTCTCATTCTCACATTCAACCTCTAAAAGTCTTATATTCAAATAAACTCTAAAACTCCAATTTTTTAGTGATCTTCGAGATTCCAATTTTTCAATTAAATTTCAAAAATCTAATTTTCTCTCAAATAGTTTTAATTCCACTCTGGTTTTCAAACGATTTTCTGCTCCTCTTGATTTAATAAGCGTGAACGAATTTTTCATAATTCCATAATAATGGAATCTATGACATTAAGTCATGCTAAATAAACGGGCTTTGGTGGGGGCCCAACATGGGTGACTTTATGATTGATTGATTGATTGTTTGATTGGATTACCATACATCCTACTCTCTAACATGCATGAGATTATTTCTTAATTGTGCACTAACCGCTTTCTTGATAGCGCATTGATCGTTTGATGCCAAGGTATGCCCCATTCCCACTTTGATCGTTCTTTATTGAGTGTTTTGATTCTCATATGTGCATGATCAATTTGAGTATCCATTGATTTTCCTACTGATTGCCATGTCAACTTCATTTTATTAGTACAGACCCGACTTTAGGGACTTAGAGGGGTGCTATAGTCTTTACCGTACCTTCCCGATAAGTAACCTAACCCCCGAGTCCGATCCGATTTTTCGTAGATCACCTTTTCCAAAATAAGGAGTCGCACTTAGGGTTTTCTTTCTTATTTTATTTACCCTTTTAAAAATAAAACAAAAATAAGTTGCGACTCCAAATCATTTTTCTTAATCAATAAAATCATCATTTTCAAAGTAAAGTCGGGCTCGCCATCGAGTGGGAAACGCATGAGCCGGAAATGCGGGGTCCACATAAGCATAAAGGCAATTTTCATAATTTTAAAATAATGAAATTTGTGAGATTAATTCATGCAAAATAAATTGGGCTTTGGTGAGGGTCCAACATTCATAACATTTTTTTTGAAAATAATTCAAGTGAGTTGCATGATTGATATTGTTTGATTTTGATTAGTTTTGTGTGAGACATTTTACACTTATCATTGTGCACTAACTTTGTTTCATGATAGCGTTTTATTATTTACTACTAAGATACGATCTCATTCACACTTTGCTTATTCTCATGCATGATTCGATTTATTGTTTGATCATTTTATTGGTATCCATTGATTTTCTTATCAATTGTCATACTTGTTTCACCTTATTTAGTAGAGACCATTTTTAGGGACTTAGAGGGGTGTTATAAACTTCTTATTGTACTTTCCCAATAAGTAACATGACCCTCGGACCTGACTCGATTTTTCATAAACCTGTTTTTCCAAATAAGGAGTCACATTTAGGGTATTATTTCTTATTTTGTTTTCCTTTTAAAAATAAAACAAAATAAGTGACGACTCCAAATTTTTTTAAAAAATAATATTTTTCACTAAATAAATAAAAAGTGAGTTGCGTAGAAGCGCATGCGTGAAATGCGGGGTCCACAAGAATATAACTTTAATTTAGTTTTTCATAAATTAAACTTAATTATACTCCATGTCGATAATGTAATTCAGATCACTACATAATTAAGTTCTTTGCGATAAAATTCAAAATAGTTAATGTTCATATGAATATTTAGCTTGAGAACTTAATCACAATTAAAACTTAACCATAGTTAGATTTAGATTACCGATCAATATGAATGATAGGTGATAACCTTTTACATTAACTTAAACTTTCATACATCTTTCTGTGACTTTGAATCATTTAACGGTTGAAAAACGGGAACCCTGTTCTTTCTTATCAGCACGAGGCTTTGAAAAAGGAGTGGCAATATGAAATGTTCATAAAAAAGTGGACACAAGGAAACCATAGTTTTCCCTATAAATCATTCTGAGTAGTCCTATACCCTCACCTCAACCTTGCTGCCAGCCTGCCGTTGCTCTCTAATCTCAGGAGCCATCTTCATAGTTCATACTTCATGCTCTCAGCCTCACCAAAATTCCATGACAGACCCTACACCTTTTAACAACAAGCTACAAGGTAAAGTGGCTATCATCACCGGCGGCGCAAGCGGCATCGGCGAGGCTACGGCACGTCTCTTCGCCGATCACGGCGCACGAGCCGTCGTTGTCGCCGACATCCAAGACGAGCTGGGCAGTGGCGTCGCCGAGTCAATCGGCTTACACCGCTGCAGGTACATTCACTGTGATGTAACCGATGAGCAGCAGATCAAAGCGATGGTGGAATCGACGGTGAAGATGTTCGGACAACTCGACATCATGTTCAGCAACGCTGGGATTATGAGTATGGGCGACCAGACCATACTGGAGCTGGATCTATCAGCTTCCGACAAGGTGTTTGCAGTAAACTCACGCGGCATGGCGGCGTGTGTGAAGCACGCGGCTCGTGCGATGGTGGAGGGTGGAGTTAAAGGGAGCATAGTGTGCACGGCGAGTGTGGCTGCGACGGTGGGGAATGACAAGTTCACTGACTACATAATGTCGAAGCACGCGGTGTTGGGGCTAGTGAGATCTGCGAGTAAGCAGCTGGGCACGTACGGAATAAGGGTGAATTGCTTGTCACCGACGGCAGTGGCGACGCCAATGCTTTGCAGCGCATTTAAGATGGGCGTGGAGGAGGCGGAGAAATTTTTTGTAGAGGACATGGATTTAAAAGGGAGAGGGGCGGTGCAAGTGAGACACGTGGCGGATGCAGCGTTGTTTCTTGCTTCCGACGATTCTGAGTTTATAACGGGACATAACTTGGCCATCGACGGGGGCTTCCGCCGGTGAGTATGTTACATTTCAGGAAGGGAAGCGAAAAAGCTATTTTCCTTTTCCTTTTTGTTATTTTCAATAAGTTATTTCACATGAAATGTCAGTATCATTTTGGCCAACTCATCTCCCTTTCTAACTTTTAAGTTTTAAGTTCTAAGTTTCTAACACAATCCACGGCTATATGTTCGTCTTGAAAATTATTAAAGTACGGGTATGATTAAAAAATACATAAATTATTACACCGCGATGCACCCAAAAAAAAATCAAATCCACGGTGGAATGGATAATACGAAATCATAGTCAGATTGATATCATGCTCAACAATCTTGAAGTCCCAAGCCACCTGGATCATATAATTCGCGATCTTGAGTTTTCAACCTTTGATTGCCTCAGGGGATGGCAACATGCATGAAGCATATGCATGTGATGGTGGAGCAAGTCATGAAGGAAAGTACTCTCCCGTAAACTTAAGTGATTTTGGTCAAACTTCCTTTTTTTTCACTTAATTTAGCCTAGTCATAATTAATTAATTAATCAAATAAAAAAAAAAACGAAAATTGATCCAGCGCAAAATCTTATGCAAGTTTGCATTTACCAAAACGTTTTTATATACAGAAAGTCAATTATACCCTATAGATGATTGTGGGTGAGGCATAAATTCAAAAGCAGTTGAGGACTTAAAAGGCCATACAGAAAACAAGTTCAGGGAAAGACTATAAAGAAAGTAGTTGAGGACCACAAGGCCAACATCACATCGAAGGTGCATTGCAGTGAGGATGACAAAGTCATATGACACATCTTCAAGGAATAATTAAAAAACAATAAAGTCTTCCTGAAAAAACTGCAAGAGCTTCACCAGATTGATTATTTTATTGTTGTTGATAGGTAAGCTTGCAAGGTCTTGAATTTTTGTCCTTTTTTGTAGTCACTTTATTTTTATTCAGGGAGACTACAAATTAATTGATTAAAAAAAAGGATGAAATAATTTTTATTTTATAAATTTAATCTCTCTTATATTTGGATTTAAAAAATAATTATATTTTATAAAGTCTCGTTTTTTTCTTAAAAAAAAATAATATTTTTTTAAAAGGTCAAAATCAAAATATAAAAAAAAAAAAAATTATGTCAAAAATGGATTATGGTAAAAAATTTGACCAGACAAGTCAAATTTGAAAATTCATAATTCGGGAATAGAAGCATTGAATGATTGTTATAAAAGAGTGTAGGTAGGCCGTAGGCTATATCTCCTTATCATTATACAAAATGGGAGAATCGAGTGTGTGTAAAAACAAATTGGAAGGGAAGGTAGCCATAATTACCGGTGGAGCAAGCGGCATCGGTGAGGCAACTGCACGTGTCTTCTCCGAACACGGCGCACGTGCCATTATCATCGCCGATATCCAAGACGAACTAGGCCAAAACCTAGCCTCATCAATCGGTTCCCACTTCTGCACCTTCATCCACTGCGATGTCACCGACGAAGATCAGGTCAAATCCATGGTGGAATGGACGGTCCAGAAACATGGTCAACTGGATATCATGTTCAGCAATGCCGGAATCGTAAACCGCTCGGATCAGACTGTTCTCGATCTCGAGTTTTCGGCCTTTGACCGCCTCTTCGCGGTGAACGTGCGGGGGATGGCAGCATGCGTGAAGCATGCGGCGCGTGCGATGGTGGATCGGGGTGTGAAGGGATGGATCGTGTGCACGGCGAGTGTGGCGGGAAGCCACGGCATGGGCAGGCGGACTGACTACTGCATGTCGAAGCACGCGGTGGTAGGGCTGGTTCGGTCCGCGAGTAAGCAGCTGGGAGAGCACGGAATAAGGGTGAACTGCGTGTCGCCGCACGGAATTGCGACGCCGATGATGTGCAAAGCGCTGGAGATGGAGGCGGAAGAGGTGGAGAAAGTGTATGAGGCTGGCACAAGACTGAAAGGGGTGTTGAGAGCGAGACACGTGGCGGAAGCTGTTCTGTTTCTTGCTTCTGATCAGTCCGCTTTCGTCACAGGGCACGATCTGTCGGTGGATGCGGGGTTCTCAACTTGATATCCAGGATCCAACATCCCACACCGATGGTTCTCGGATGGTGGAAATGACCCGTCCGTTTGTTTGTGTAGTTGCCACTAGGTGCGTCCAAGACTCCAAACAGATTAGATCAATCCAAAATATCTCTGATGCTCGGCCACTCTTGTGAGGCAATAAGCATAATTTCTCCTCTAATTTAGTTTAAGAAATTTGAAAAAAAATGTTTATTTATTTTCCAAACGGTTGTACTTTTCTAAAAGGCCCCACATCTAAGGACCAAGGTAGCTATTACGCTAGGGAAGACAAATGAGGTCAGGTCATATAATTTGAGGGATAAAGAAAGGGAGGCTAATAATTGTGAAATAATAAAGTGTTTGTATAAAATTGGCAGAGCTTCAGTAGATAGAGGATCCAAAACTTGATTATTTTATTGTTGTTGACCGGTAATGTAAGCTTGTGAGTCTTGGTCTTGAACCCACCATTTGTCCTCTTGTGATGTGAGTTTTGTCCTATTGCTTCCACCTTATTTTCCTAAATTAACATGAAGTTCAATAATTAGAGGGAAATATTCTCTAGGATTGACCTTGTTTTTCAAGAAGATTGTGGAGCTAAGGGGAAAGAAAGTAGTTAGTGTGGTTGAAAATATAGGTAATTATGAATACATTGTTATTTTGATTTTATGAATATATTAAAGATATATTAATGAATATTTTTTATGAACCTAAAATTAATCAAAATTTATGAAAATATAAAGAAAAATTCTAAAAATAATATAATAAATAATAATAGATATTTTAAAGTTGTTTTTATAAAAAAAATTATATATGTACATGATATAATTAATTATATTTTATAATAATATCGTATGTATTGATAAAAAAAATATGAATTTTATAAGTTTATATTTATTATTAAATTATATTAAATATTATTTTATAATAATATTATGATATTTTATTATGTGATAATTGATTATGATATGTTTAATTTTAAAATATATTTAATATTAAAATTATGATTCATTTTAATTCAATTATATTAAATGATATAAAATAAATAATGATATATGAATGAATTTTTTAACATTTATATTTAATTAATATATAAATTATATAAAAAATTATTAAGAAAATTATCATGATAATTTTCATATTTTTAGTGATCAATTAAATTTAAAAATAAAAGAATTAGAATTAATTTATTTATTAATTTTTTTTATATTTTGTTTTTATAAATTTTAAATGTATACAATCTAATGAGACAATTGTGTTTTGGGCCTAGTTGGACTCAAAAATTAAGTTTTGGTCCATATAAGTTTATCATTTAAGCCAAAGACTTAGGTGGTATTTGTTTTTTTACTTAATTCTAAATAGAACCTTAATGCTGTTAAATATTAGGTTGTTTGTTTTTATAATATTTTATTTATATTAAGTATTAAAAAGTAAAAAAAACCAATATGTTATTTTTTCTATTTAGAAAAAGCTATATATTTTGATTTTTTCTATTTAGTAAAAAGTTTATAATAAGTCATAAAAAAGTAGAAAAACAAACAACGTAAATTCTAAAACTAAATTGCTTTTAGCAAAAAGCCAAAAAAACAAACACCACCTTAGAGAAAGTGTGAGAATTGAGAAAAAAGGATATGAATTTTTTATTTTTTCAGAAATAACCTTTACTCACTATGAAAAAAAAAGTAGAAAAACTTTAATTTAAATTTTATTCATTTTGTAAACCTCAATAAAATATAATATAATTTAGTGATTTGGAAAAAAATACACCATTTTCCAAAAAAATAAAAATAAATTATTATTATTATTATTATTATTTAAAAATCAAATATCTTGGAAAATATATATTTTTAAAATTGTGTATAAAAAATAACTAAAAATATGTCAAATTTATTTTTTAAAAATGGTATATTTTTAGAATATATTTTAAAAAAAGTTATTTTCTAAAAATAATAAATTTTTAGAATAATTATTTAAAAAAAAAATTAAGATAGAAAAGCTTGCCAAATATTATGGTAGAAAATAGTTTTGAAAGGTATATTGGTCTTTTCATATTCTATATCCTTCTCATCAATTATGCAACTTAAATAGACCAAAACTTAATTTTTGGATCCAAAACACAATTGTCCCTAATCTAATTAAGGAGTAAGATAATGTAGTGGTAAATCAAAGCTTTATTGGTTTGTTTTGGCTTGGGTTCTAGTCTAGTGCTTGCACCTCCAAAATTGTTGTCCTACTGAGATATCTTCTTAATATTTCCATCGATGGTGGTCTATAAACCGTCTGTGATATATTCCAAAATTTTCAATCATGGTCATTAGAAGCAAATAAAGTGGTGATAGTTGCACTAGAAATTAGGTTTTTGGGTATCTTTTACTCAACATTTGGACTCCAATTGCCTCTATCAACTCTTTGAATGCCTTGGAACAGAGTTAAAACTCTTAATTTTCATTAATTGTTGCATGTTAGCTCTCACATGTAAATATTAGTTCTAAAATAGGACTTGGTATGAATTCAAGTTAAAATGGTATGATTAATATTTATAAGCATGAATAAACTTCTGTTTTAGCTATGAAAATTATAGACTTTTGAATGTTCATCAATGGAAAAATGAGTAATATAAACCCAAAAACTTAGAGAGCGAGAAACCCTTACAACTAGGTAGCGTATACAAGCAAAGAACCAGAGCAACAAATGCAGAGGATGATAGAGGCCAAACACGTAAGATATAGGTTGCCTTCAGATTTTTTATAGATGGTCAAAGTAAGTGGCATCATGATCCCTGTACCACTAAGAGTTTCCAATTTTGGTAACTGCCCTAGGAGTGGGACAAATGACAATTTTGTACGGATACGACGACATATTTCCTTAATTTTGGCCCAAACTAGCCTTCCATCCATGCACAATATATATAAGTTTTTTAAAATATATTTAAAAATAGATTAAAAATATTTTAGATTTCAAATATGTTTTTGTTATATTAAACATCAAAAAATAATTTTTAAAAATGTTTTTAAAAACTATTTTTCTGTCCAAAACACTTAGTCAAAATTGCTTAACATTTACATATCTAATTAGTATACTTTGTGAAACATTTTGAAAGATCACTGCGGTTGGGTTTAAAGGCTAGAGGTTCGTGTCACCGCCTCAAGCCACACAATAAACGGAGGAGTAACAATAAATTGTCAACTATTTGGAAATTTGTGGAGTGAGATGGCCCCTTATCCCTTGCCCCTTCAACCTCTCCAAAGGTTCACTTTTCCACACCCCATTTTGCTTTTCTTTTCCTCCCTCTCTTTTCAACCTCCCCAAAAGTCCATCTGTCACCACTCTGTCTTCCCTTTCCCTCTCTTCAGCGTATGTATATATGCCAGTATAGAAGCTGAAATATAGAGAAACGGGATCTTAAAAATGGGGGTGCAACTCCAGGCTTACTTCCATCACCATCACAGTAGGATCATGATGGCACAACCCCCTCTGTCAATTACATGTGGTTCTTCGAATTCACTGCTTTTCAATGGAAAGAAAGCCACTCTCCGCCTAGATGGATCTCTTGGGCTGCATTTAACCAGTAGAAAAATAGACAGAAGAAGAAGGGACTTTGGCATAGTCGCATCCAGCAATGTGGCTGCACCATTCTGGGATGGATGGAAGCCTGAGAAGAGCTCTGCTGCTCCTTCATTTAGCGACATCCTTTGGCCTTCTGCAGGTAAGACAGCTGATAACTAATGCAAATGCTTGTGTTTCTCTCATTCCTATGATTCCAAGCCTTCTCTTAATATAGTTGGTACCCATCTTATTTGATCCCATGAATCAAATCAACGTTTTTGAAACCTGTTTTCTGTTTTTGAAAGTGAAAGCAGTTTGCCCTTACCCTTTTGAAGAAAATGATAAAAGGGAGTAGAAATAGAAACAGTAGTCTCAAAATGAATGTCAAAGCAACATCTAGAAGCAGGAAAGGAAAAACCCCAGCATTGACTAGGTCCAGATTGTCATAGCATCATTTTGGTAGTGATTTTCTTGGTGTGGAATTGAATTATTCATTTCTTTATAAAACAAACACTGCAAGTGGCAAAAGATATAGCCTCGGATGAGACACTGACACAACACCAAAATGTGTTTGATTTAATTAAAAAAAAAAACAACAGGGGCATTTGCAGCAATGGCAATACTAGGAAAGATGGACCAGACACTGGCATCGAAAGGGATTTCAATGACAATTGCTCCCTTGGGAGCTGTTTGCGCTGTCCTCTTTGCCACTCCCTCCTCCCCTGCTGCTCAGGTACTTTGATTTTTATTTTATTTTTGCTTCAACTAGGAGTCCTTTTATGTAAGGAAGTATGCATCCAATCTACATTGGCCATATAAAATTTAACCAGTTCTGTCAAACGTTTATATCATCGATAATCTCATCTTTTTAGGATTCTACTTTTGCTGCGGCTTATGGAAAATTTAAACACATCCTATGTCAAACCATGAGCCTTTTGTCCACTCTCTGGCCCAAAATTTTTCACAAGTTGTTCAGGACTCCGCCCACCTTGTAAAGACATTATTGAAAGCAGACACAAGTGAAGTTCTAGGCTTATTGAGGATGCATGCACTCCATGCTGTACTAATCTTGAACTAAGCTTCTGTGTCCATCTTGTACTGCAAATATTGCAGTACTTTTGAGTTCTCTACAAGACCACAACCATTTTTGTTTTCACTTTCTGTTAGTCAAAACAGTTTCTCTCAATTGGGCATTGTTTATATGCTTTTAGCGGCACTTCTTCTTCCACAAGATTAAGCATTGTGTGTGAGTTCTTTTCAACTTGAACACCTGAGAAATACTCCAGGAAGAAAAACCTTGTTAATCAATTTGAAGCTAGTATATTCAAATCAACCAATGTAATAAATTTTGACCTTATTTTGTTGAGATGAAGCCTCCTCTGAAGTCACCCACCCCTCTGTGACTCTGCAGAAGTACAATATGTTTATGGCTCAGATAGGTTGTGCAGCCATTGGTGTTCTGGCATTCTCTCTACTTGGGCCGGGTTGGCTCGCTAGGAGCACTGCACTTGGAGCTTCCATAGCTTTCATGATCTATACACGCTCTACACACCCTCCAGGTAATACCCTTAAATACCTATGTCAGTGGATTTGCCCATATTTCTTGTACTGACTGAAAACTATAAAAATTGATGTGTAGCTGCAAGCTTGCCCCTGTTGTTCATTGATGGAGCTAAGTTTCACCACTTGAATTTTTGGTATGCTTTGTTCCCTGGTGCCACTGCTTGCATTCTCCTTTGTCTGATCGTAAGTTCACTTTTCCCTCTACATGAATTTTGACTTTTAACTTGTTCTATCTTTTTGGCATTTTGCAAGAAATTCTGAGCGGAAGAAAGATCCCAAATTTTCTACTCTTTTGCCAATCATTCTGGTGGCTGTTAGAATAGAAGTTGTGCTTCCATCAAGTTTCACACTTAGATTGATAGAATTTCGTTGTTGGCATGGATTTCCATTGATGCATATTCCTTAATCCTTCCTTTTTCTTTCTTCCGCTTTGTGTTGCAGCAAGAGATAGTATGTTACTTGAAGCAGAATTTCAAATTTTGATGCGTGGCACAGCCTCATTTTGTCAAACTCATTAGAGTTCGGGTAGCCTTTTCAATACTGAACTGTAAGCATATTGAAAGGTGAAAGGGGACTTACTCACCAGATCTGAGACTGACTGATGAAAATTTAAGCTTCTGTAGTCGCCAAGATTAAACAGTCATCTAACTCCAAATAGTTGTATAAAAAAGGTTACACCCAGGTTCAAAATCTTGGAAATGAGTTCATTCACAGAGCAATTCTTAATGCCTCAAACCCTGAATAAAATGACAATATTGTCTACAAGTCTCTTGTTTTAGCCATCTTTGCTGTCACACACTTCCCATTGTATGTGTTTACTTTGTTCTGCTCCACTGGACATCAAATAAGGATTAAGCATGTTTTCTCCTAAGGATCTGATTAAAAAAAAGAAAAAAAAAGAAAAAAGAAAAAAAAAGAGAGAGTTCATGAAGTCCCCCATATCCCTCTTCCTTAGGCATGTTTTGCACTATCATGTGTTACATCCATTTGTAGATTGTTAGTCTAGTGTATACTGCGAACCCATATCTTGATAGTTTAATCTTAGCTCTTGTTGGTTTTGATAGAAACAAAGTGTAGAAACTCTCAGCGTTGAGGAATCTGAAGTGATCTATATTTAATTAAGCTTCAAAGTACTTATTTATATAGCTAGCTTAAAACATAAAAACATAAAAAATAGCAACAAACTTGCTACCTATAGATACTTCCTAAAGAATAGAAACAAACCAACAAATACTTCCTAAGGAATAGGTAAATCTTCCACATGACTAACTTATTTGACTACTTCCACTTCAATCTACTCAACTTCATGTCAGCAGCTCCTAGGACATGTCATTCAACACTCCTCCTTGTCTCTGGAGCTGCAAACTCCAAGCCTTTACCTCAAGAACTCATATCTAGCTTTGGAAAGTGGCTTGGTTAAGATATCAACATTCTGACTTTCTTATCTAATTTGTCTCTCTTAACATGTGGAATATAAGAGAAACAAAGACAACCAAATGTTTTTAAATTTTGCAGCCTTGGTTTATAGTCATACCATGCTTCAAATGGAGTTTTTTGTTGCAAAACTTTTGTTGGCAGTCTATTCCTATTAAGCAGAAAGGCTAATGTATGTGCAACCTCAGCCTAGAATTACTTTGGCAGCCCTTTGTCATGCAACAAACACCTTGTCATTTCCTTAAGTGTTAAATTTTTCCTCTCAACAACTCCATTCTGTTGAGGGGTATAAGGTGTTGTAAGTCGGTGCTCAATGCTGCCATTCAGTGATGGTGTTCTCTAAGGTCCTCCCACATCAGTGTGTACTAACTGCAACTTCTGAGTAACTCTCCATGCCTTATTTTGTGGGAAAGGAAGTCTTATTTGTTTCTCGTACTGACATGCTACACAAGTAGGAGGCTTCACCTCTAATTCAGGCAAGCCTTCTCCAAGATCGTTCTTCTTCATAAAGAGAAGGGCAATATGATGAAAGTGCCCCAAACGCCTATGCCAAAGCATTGTATTGCTTTCTTATTTGTGAATTGCAACCTGCTCTTCTTGCATCAAATCCAAGGCAAAGCTTTTGCCTTTCATTTGGACTATAAATACCTCTCTGCTTTGTGCATTAGCAATCATGCAATGATTATCCTCAAACAACACCTTATAACTTTTTTCTAGCAGCTGACCAACACTCAATAGATTTTGATTAATCTCAGGAACATATAAGACGTTAGAGATTAATTTCAAACCTATGTGGCCTTCAATTGCCACTGTTCATTTGCCTTTTACTGCAAGATGTGCTCCATTTCCAATTCTAACTTTGGAAGTAACAGTTTTGTCAAGTTCCTTAAAGAACCCTTGATCATAAGTCATATGGTTTGTACAACCACTGTCTATAATCCAAGTTTCTAGGGAGCCGTTAGTGGCAAAGCATGATACCACAAACAGTTCCTCATCTTGAAGTTCTTCCACAACAACCTTGACTTCTCCTTACTGTTGTTGAGATTTGCATATCCTTTCCACATCCTCTAGCTGACCACACTTGTGACATCTTACATCCGGCCTCCACCAACACCTTTTTTTGTGGATGATTGGATTTTTTACAGTAAGGACATGGTGGAAACTTTTGAGTGTTGTTGCTGCTATTATTGTTGCTTTGCATCTCTTTCTTGTACTGAGATATGGCCTGAAATGCACCCTCCACAGATCCTTCTTATCTCATAAGCTTTCTTTGTTCTTAAGCCTGTAATGCATTCAACAATTCTGCCAAGGTGATACTTGACACATTTTCTAGAGATGATATTGTAGTCTCAAACTTTCCAGGAACTATTATAAAAATTTTATGAACTATTCTAGAATCAGAAAAGTCAGTACCAAGAAGTCTTACTTTGTTAACAATACTAAGGAGTCTGTCTGAGTAATCCTTGATTGTTTTTTATTCTTTCATCATTTGCATCTCAAATTCTCTAATCAGGTTCAACACTTGCATACCTTTGACTTGTTCATTTCCTTCATATTCCTTCTTCAGGAAGTTCCATATTTCATTTGCTGTCTTTAGTGTCATGATTCTAGTGAAAATTGTAGATGAGATAGTTGCAAATAGACTAGCTTCTGCCTTTGATTTCCTTTGCCTCATCTCATTGTGTAGTTTTATCTAAGTCATAGTTGGATTGTTGGACAGAGGAGGAACTTCATATTCCTCACTACCAGCTTCTTACATATTACTAGCATCAAGGTAGGCTTCCATACGGACAACCCACACTTGATAATTTATTTCATCAAACACTGGAGGTGTCAGTGCATTCATTGAAGCTTCTGAGGTCATTATGGATATTGTTTGTAGGTTTTTTAGGCTCACTCACCTCACAAGTTACTCAAGAACTTGACTCTGATACCAATTTGTTGGTTTTGATAGAAACAAAGTGTAGAAACTCTCAGGAAGCAACATAACGTTGAGGAATCTGAAGTGATCTATATTTTATTAAGCTTCAAAGTACTTATTTATACAGCTAGCTTAAAACAGAAAAATATAAAAAATAGCAACAAACCTACTATCTATAAATACTTCCTAAAAAATAAAAACAAATCAACAAATACTTCCTAAGGAATAGGTAAATCTTCTACATGACTAACTTATTTGACTACTTCTACTTCAATCTACTCAGCTCCATGTCAGCAACTCCTAAAACATGTCATTCAACGGCTCTAGGTGAATTAGTAGCTTAACACAATATCATAGCTTTAATTAATTCGAAAAAAGCTTAGACAATGAAAGATTACCTCCATGGAATAAGGAAAAAAAAATTATCCAAAGGGTCACATGTATATCACGGAACTTGGACTTCGGGTCATTTGAGCAGGTTGTGACATATAGCTTCCTTTTAAGGGTCATTTCTTCTTTTAGGTTTAGTTTGTAGTAAACAGAATGTCAAAAAGTATATTGAGATAGTTATATTTTTATGGTATGACCTAAAAATTTAGTAACATGCAAGGAGATTTAAAACAGACTTGGGGTATTAAAAATGTGGGATGCGACCTACCATATGAGATCAAATATCTTGCCAAAGTTGTGATTAAACAACATATGAACAAAAACATGTGAATGGCCTCATTCATCACATGATTAAATGGTCCCATATCTTGGCCCCAAAACAATTCCAAACCTTGACAGCTCTTGGGCTCAATCAGAACCTTGGAGTACACCTAAGCAACTGCATTAGTCTTTCTAACACCATTCCCACTTATCAAAAGTTGATTTATGATAGATACATACCACTTTAAGAGAAGTATTCCATGAATGTGAAGATATGTAGGAATAAAATAGTAGATGAAGCCCCCACAAATGGGGCTAATAAGTCATAACCACCATATCTGCACTCCAGGGTTAAGATATTTTGATGAAGCAGAATGGGATGAGGATGAGGATGAGGGGCATGAGAGCATGAGGGCATGCATACATGGGGCTGTCTTATTATTGGTGGAGAAAGTCTGTTGGTGGGTCTCACAATGCACAACAACTCATACATTCGTAAAAGTGGATAATAAATCCATATGGAATAATCGTAAAAAGGCACCTTATGAATAAAGTGATAACCACAAAAATTTTAAACTTGCACTTTATAGGAAGCAAGTTGAACACGGCTCTTGATCTTTCTCATGAGTCACATGTAGATAAGGGCTTGTTTGGATTGAATTCTAAGATTGATTTTTAGGTTATGTTAAAAGTTATTTTAAAAAAAAATTGATATAGTTCTTATATCTATTTGATTATTTTATTTAGTGAATTTAATATTCCGATTTCATATTTAATAAAACCTTTATACTATTAATATTTTTTAAAAAAATTTAATTTTAATTTTTTAAAAATAAAATAAAAATTAAAATGATGGTAAATCTATGATTTCAAAATTAGTATACGATTCTTATTTGCAAGAACGGAAACTGTTTGTAAGAAATTTATTATGATTTGGGTGATAAAAAATACCACGTAATTTGTAGTGTGGGAGATTTGATCTGCGATTCAGCTTTTATGCCACAGTTGTTACAGTTCAACAGGAGGTTCAGTCAAGGCGGCAATCATCATCAGAAGTGACAGCCACGTGTTTGGTGGGCCAATTGAAAGCAACCGTACACGTGTGACATCACCATGATTGAAAAACCTATACCCTTAATCTTCGCTGCGGGTCCTACTCTCGTACATCGCACCCATCACATGCTTATCTGTAAATTCGTCGAGTGGTGGGACCTCATTCTATGATCAACGCTTGAGATCGAATTTCACCGGCCTCTGACACGTAGCATATGGAGGTTACATCAGAAGGACGTGGGGCCCAGCACAATAGAGATTCCATAGTTGATGTGATTGGCGACGTGGACGCTTATTTGACGAGACTGGTGACACGAATGTTTCTTGACATGCACGTGGCACGCTTCTATTGCACGTCCTCGTGTATGGAGTTGAGATGCTCTGTGGCAGGTGTGGAAAAGTGCGGAAATTACCACTTGTCGTTATACTGATGGATATAAGAAGATGAGTCTTTACTTTTATTTATTTATTTATTTTTAAATTTTTAATTTTATTGTTTCTTATAAAGATATACAAGGATGGATAGGGTCAACTGTCACACTGCTTCCCCATGTGAAATTTAGATGGTTTTGGCAATGCCCATGACACGTATTTTAATTTGTAAAATAATTAAATTTTTATACATAAATAATTTAAATGATAAATATGATTTAGAAATCAGCCGAGACAATTTTGAGTTGAGTTGTGTTGTGTTGAGATGGATTATGCATGAATGTCCATTACGATAACTTTTCATTAATAGAAATGAAAAAGTAGAAGACAAGGTTCCCTATAGGATACAAGTGGGAACATCACCATCGACTATGGACCCGACACTTTTCCTGAATGGACCCCTGACTCAATGTTCATGCCACCATGCCACTGCTGCTCTACAGCTTTCCTTCTACTCGTTCTCTGAAGCTATGCATGTACAGTTTTTACTGAATTAATCTCACCATGTTAATTTATGCTTTTCCATTCCGGTATACAAGCAGAGCAGCAGACAAATAACAGCTAAGAGGATTCAACTGCTTTTCTACTTGCCAGACAAGAAGATTAAATACAACTCATCCCAGTTTTTGGTCCCAAGTATTAAGAGCCAGCTGCATGGGTGATGTTCCCTCTTCTCTTTATCGCATGAACACCTGTTTCTTCCCCATGTTGCAGCCTAAAAATCTTCTTGGCTTTACTTGTCAATTATCCCATGAAGAGTTACAAAATCAAGCCAATCATCCCATGAAAACATACAAAATCACCCGTCAATTCCGGGTTCACGCCTGTCCCATCTGCCATTCCAGTGTCTCATCCCATCATGGCTCTGCGCTTCCACGCTCAAGCAGATCATCCTTCTTCATGCCTATCACCACTGCCCTGCAATATACAGGGCAACCCATTTCTCACATTGCCCCAGCTCCTCCTCTGCTTTCATCTTCGCATGTCTAACTTTCTCCTCCTATTCCATTAATCTTTCTTTATTCACAAACAGAATTTTGCAGTAAAACATAGATGATCTTAATGTCCTTCTTCCTCCTTCATGATCAAATCCTGAAAACGAAAGAAGCTCCTTTTCCCCACCTCATGATCATTCATCTTCATTGATGCTTCTATTTTTCAAATTAGTATAGTTTTAACCCTGCCCATCTGACCACCTTTTAATTCTAGGGGAGCCCTGCTCACTGTGGTCTAGATTTATCACTTCAAAGCATAGAATATAACAGGGTTATGTGAAAGGTGTTCTGAGCAAGCCAATGCTTGGGACTTTGAGTGGAGTTGTTGCATTTTCATGGAATAATTTAGGGGTATGTTAAATCACTTTCTTCATCGGAATATTCAGACAAAAGGAATGAATAGTATTCTCGACAAGCTTTCCCCATGGAAAGAACTTATTTATTCACATTCCAAACAAAAAGCTTCACTGACCTCCAAAGAGCCCCAGTGAAAAGGAAATTACAAGGGGGGCAAGAACCAGAGATAAACTAAGATGGAAACCCACCACCACATCTGGATGGGGGTGCCAAAGTTTGATTTCTTACTTATTTATGCTTACCATTGTAGCATGCTTGGAACAAAAAGGAGGAGGCAGGAAAAATATGTACTTTTCAATAGGACCAGGACCAAAAGGCATGATCTTCAACCGGGAATCCAAAACTACAAGGATTTGTGGGAGGGTCGGGGTAATCAACATCTTCAAGCTTTGGAAAGATGTATGATGGAGGCAACAGGCTTTTGCTGAAGTTATCTTCTTCATCCTGTGACACGTCTGATTGGTCAGCTTCAAAAACATAAGAAGAATCGCCAGGCTCTGGAAGAGCGGAATGGCCCCCATCGGCATAATGTGGACTGTCTGAATCAAATACATCGCTTTTTGTTGAACTAAGATCTTCCTGTTTGCAGACCACTAATGAGACTTTGGATACTTCACCCTCAGAAACCGAATCAGCAACCACCACCTGAGGCAGTGCTTGGGATAGGGTGTCAGTATTAGACACCTCCAAGTTTCCCCTCTCCTTCTCTTTGACGAGCAGTTTGTCTGTGAGGAGAATAACCTGATAAAAACAAAACATATATATATATATACATAAAAATTCATCCATTGTGGAAATGTTCAAAGCTTACTACAATAATCCATGGGGAAGGTGATGATTACCTCAGTTTTTAGTTCATCCTTCTCCTTTAGGAGGTTTTCATACTCAGCCTTAAGGCTGTTATAGCTAGCTTGCAAGGCGCCAAAGTCCTTCTCTAGCTGTTTGGTCTTCCACCGCGCTCTGCGGTTCTGAAACCATATGGCAACTTGCCGAGGCTGTAAGCCAAGGTCCTTTGCAAGCTGGACTTTCCTTTCTGGTTCAAGCTTGTTCTCCACCTCAAAATTCCTCTCGAGAAACTGGACTTGGTCGGCTGTAAGTCGCCTTTTCTTTTCGGGTTGGTGGAAATACTCATCCAAGTCCTCGTCTCCATTTTCATCATGATCAAACTGGCAGAAGAAGGGATTATCGGGTCTCTTTCCCGCACGAACATCTTCAAAGCTCACCATGGATCTCGAACCTAAACCAGAGACACCCAAAACATTATTCCACATCCTTTTATCAATGGCCACAACTTCACACACAATTCAATTCCCCATTTCTTGAATTCCTTATTAAGGAATCACTCCTTACACGGTTTGTGGAAAAACACATATAAGTCTGTCCAAAAATAGTGAATTTGGCTGGCCCTATTACCCACATTGGTTGCTTTATGGCAAATCAGAACCTTCAGAAAAGTTTCTTCTTGTTCTTCCCTTTTTAAAATCATCATATGTTCTCTGAGTCTAAAACTATAATTCAGAAACTTAAAAGAATTACAGTGGGACACAAGCACGAAACAATCAGAGAAATTGGCTGATGCACTCCAATTTCCCATGTAACAGAGGGAAAATAAAACACCTCACAAGTACAACAAAGAAGGGAAAAAACAAAAATAAAGATAACTGAACCTTACCCGTCAACGCTTTTCCCGGAAATTTATTTTTTCCGGCGAAGCAAACAAATCTAAAAGAGTAAAACTTTGCAATAAAAGGAAATGAATTACAGAGATGAAGCACAAAGATGAAAGCAAGAGAACTTGATTATGATCAAACACCCAATTCATGCAAGTGGATCTGCATACAAAGAGAGATAAGAGATAAAGATAGAGTACCAAGAAAAGAAGGAGAAGAGGCAGAAAGGAAGAGAGCATCAAGAGGCTGAGAAGAACAAGGGACCCTTTGGTTCTGAAGCATCACTGCGAGATTGACCCTCCCACTTGCCATACTTACAACTCTCCAGACTAATTCTCAAGCTCCCATAGCTTCCGAATTTCGACGAACGAAGGCTTCTGAATCAACCAGGATCTAGAGCTTGTGACGGAAGAAACTGGTGATGATGATCTCAGTGATGTGGGAAGTGTGGGAACAGCGAGAACAGCTCACCCCCATCACTCAGAAGACGTAGAAGGGAAGGGTGTCGATTCTTGGAAGGGTTTAAAGAGAAATCTCCGGCAGCGCCGACGGCTAATGTTTGGGTGTTTGTGAAAGTGAAAGGGAGAGGGAGAGACTGAGGAAGAGAGATGCGTTGCTGTGGAAGGAAGACTTCGAAGTGGGGAGATGGGGATTATTATTAAATTTATAATATAAGCGTTGGGTGGGAGGGAATGTGCTCATTCTCTGCTTCCATTAATGCCCCTCCCATGGCTGATTCTTCCCACACGTACTCACCTATTGTCTTTGATTTTCCCTTTATCAACAGGGCAACTGTTGCTCTCCCTCTTAATACTTTCCTTCTCATCTCAAGCCAAATGGAAATTTTACTATACATTCATTTCTGCTTTCATCTTCAACAAACAGCAATTTATTCAAATTACTGTTTTACAATGATTTCCACATTCGCCTTCCAGAAACAACAAAACACTTTTGTGAAAACATTTTTCAACCCATCAATTTCATTTCAATGACCTCAAAAAACCTAAATGGGTATATAAAAAGAATTGCCATAAAAGTTTTCTAGAACTTTGAAAAAAAAATATATGACCCAAGATTAATTAGAATGCTGGAAAGTGTTTTTATTTATACTTTAAATATTTAAAAAAAATTAAAAATATTTCTAAAAATTACTATCCAACACATTATTAGAGGACATTTTAACAATAATTTTATTTAAAGTATTTTTAAGACACCTATAAAATGTTTTTCTAGTAAATATAAGTGATTTTTAATCACACAAATGATTTTTAAAAATTTTAAAAATATTTTTAAAAATTTATTGAACATTTTTTTGAATATATTTTTTAAATTAAAAGTGTTTTATAAAATTATTATCAAAGATATCATAATAATAATAATTTAAAAAAAATCTTCATTTTTTCAATTCACTTGAGAATATATATATATATATATATATATATATATTAAATTGAATTTTTTTATAATAAAAATAAAAAGAAGAAAATTAATGAACAAACATAAATTGATTATTCAAATTCTTTTTCATATTGTTACAATTTATAATAAAAAAAATTAACAATCTACTTAAAAATTACGACGGTTTGACAATACGTGACAAAAATAAATATACTTTTGTTGTAAAAAATAAAAACAAAATTGAAAATGATCACAATATCCTCAAATATTATGCATTTTATTTATGATACTTATCAGTGGTTGGTAACTAGTAAAAGGGGGCAGGCATGGAAGGGACGGTTTGGTCAATGAGGAGGATACAAGAGAGCAAGGTGAACCGGAATAAGAAAGGAAAGAACCGCATCCAATCAGTCCCTTTCATGCCGGCTCTGTCCCAAAATTAAACCCGGCTCAGGCTTACCCAAATCACTCACCTGGACCGGCCGGATCGTGTTCCCATATTCTTAGCTTATCCATCATTATATATAGTGTGTTTTTGGAATTATATTAAACTCTTATTTTATGTTTATTTCTCAAAATATATATATATATATATATATATATATATAAAGAAAACAATTATAAAAATTAATTTTTTAGTTTAATTTTTCATATAAAATATAAAATTAAAATTATTTAAATTTTATATATTTTCAAATTACTTGATATTAAAAATATATTCAAAATACAAAGAAATGACTATTTTTAATGGGTTTTTTTATCTCTTGATTGGCTCAAAAAAAAAAGAAGCAACTTTTAATTACCAAAAACCCTTTTTTAAGTAATTGGTAATGTCTTTCAAATCTTTTTATTAATTTTCAAAACTTTCCAAAATTTAGGATTTGTTTGAAACTGATTTCGAAAATAATTTTAAAAAATAGTTTTTAAAAACTATTCTATGAAACAAAAATATATTTGAAAACATAAAATGTTTTTATCTCGTTTTTAATATATTATAAAAATAAATTTTATATCAATGCTTTATTTTTAATTATTCTATATGTCATTTCTTAAAATAATTATTTGAAAATAATAAAAAATAATTAAAAGATGTTATTTAAAAACATTTTATTTTCTATTCCTAAGAATAGAAAACAAAAAAAAAAGTTTTTGTTTATTAAACGTATTTGTTATATTTTTTTTGTTTTAAATAATAAAAAATTGTTTTAGAAAATAGTTTTCAATCTCTATCAAATTATGAAAATATAAAAAATAAAAAATAAAAACTAAAAAGCAAGATGGGGTAGCTGAATTGTACAACCTTATCCCGGAATAATAGGCATATCAATGAATGGCGTAAATCCATGTCTCAAATGGTCACTTCAATTATGAGAATGTGAGAATCATATTAGATGATTAAACTTCTCAAGACACGTCTCTTGGGATCAAGACCTAAAGCTAATCCATTTGCATATAAATATCTTTTTGCAGCTTTCACTCACTCAATCATTTAACTCTTGCATTCCCTTTTTCTCTTCATTTTACTCCTCGGCTATTCAACAACTAAAGAGGTTTCATAGGAATTAAATAATATGGTTAGTCCAACATATTTATAACCCGAATTCAAATTTAATTGGGTTTGGACTAAGATCGTGTTTATTTTTTGAATGAATAGAAAAAATTTATTGATATTGATTAACATAATTAAAATAAATTTATTATTAATAACTTTAATTTAATTATATTGATTGATATCAAAATATTATTTTTAATTTAATAGAAAAAATTAAATATTTTAATTTTTTTTATTTAACTAAAAAACAAACACCACCTAGACCCCCGAAAGAATATTTGACGTTTATGTTAAATACGTGGATATCATAAAGAAACACGAGATGGCAAAAATGCCGGAGAAAATTCGTTCCTACAAGTCTAAAATCAAATCATGTTCCTTGTATAGCGGGACAGAGTCCCATCAGATATTCTTTTGCGTTAATCCAAGGGGGAAGGACTAAAGTAAGACCAAAGAAAGACGTGAGTTAATAAAGCTTCACTAATGGTAATTGACTTGAGGCTCTGCAAAATGAGTGGAGGGCCTTTAACACTCCCTTTAGTACAATGAGGGAAATTTTCTAATAATTAGATAATACCCATATATGCAAATTTTAATTTTGAAATCTAATTTTAGAAAATCTTATTGAAGAAATTTTTTATTCAATTTTTTGATAATATTTTATTTTTAAAATTTATTACCAAAAAAAAAAAAAAAATCTTTTGTTACTGAAAGGTAAAAGAGGAAGAAGGTGGGGTGGCACGGCAACCAAGAAGGAAAAAAGGGAAAAAGTTAGTGCCCCTTTGAACGCTTTTTCTATAAAGTTATACTTAATATAAAACTCAATATTATAAAGAAAAACAAGAAGAGAGTAGAGAATTGATGGTGGTCAATTGTCCTAAAGAATAGTGTTTTTTTTTATTTTTTTATTTTATTTTAGATAAAAAAAAAATCAATAATATAAAAGAAAATAAGAGAGAAGGAAACTAAAAAATTGATTGGATGGTTAATTGTAATACAAAATAGTTTTTTTTCTAAAAAAAAAATAAACATAAAAATTAAATACAATTAAAATTATTTAATTTTTATATAAAAATTAAAATAAATGAAATAAGTTTAAAGCAAAATATTTTATTAAAATTAAATTTATTCTTTTTTTTTTTTACTTTCCTTTCATTTTTATGTTTTTTCTCTATTTTTTTCTTTCATATTTTCTGTGAGGTTATATTTGGTTCTTGAAAAATATTAAGAAAAAAAAAGTAAAGAAAATGATTTTCTTATTTTGATTCCACTATAAAAAAAAAACAAAAGAAAATTAAATATAATTAAAAATATTAGTTTAAAATTTATGTATTTCTAAATTATTTAATTTTATATAATAAAGGAAAATAAGTTAAATAAGTTAAAAAAAGCATATAAAAATAATTTATTAATTTTAAATCTTTTTTTTCCTTCACTATTTCTTTCTTTCCATTTTCTTTCTCTCAAATTTTCCCTTGCACTTTCCGAGAACCAAGCATAATCTTAGTCTATGTTTGATTCCGAAAAATATTAAGGAAAGAAAAAAAAAATTAAGAAAAATGATTTTTGTCTGTTTGGTTTTATTATTAAAATTATCAAAGAAAATCAAATATAATTAAAATTACTTATAAATTTATACATTTTAAAATCATTTAACCTTTATATAAGGGAGAACAATAAAAAAAAAAAGTTTAAAGAAGCATATAAAAATAATTTATAAGCTTCGAATCTTTTTTTTAATTTTTTTATTTTTTCTTTCATTTTACTTTTCCTCCTTATTTTCTTTCCATTACATTTTCCTTCAATTTTTCTAAGAACCAAACATAGCCTAAAAAATCAAATATAATCTTTAAGGCATTTTTAGATATTTTTTTTAGAGTGTTTTGAGAAATATTTTAAAATATAAAATTTATATGGTAGAAAGATAGGTGGTACATCCAAATTAAAATTAATATTTTTTATATTTAATATCCTAAATATGATTTTTTTAAACCACTTTTAAAAACTAGGTTTTTTTTTTTTTTTAAGAATTATTATATCCAAAAGTAATTTTTAATGACCGGACACACATTTATTCAATTGTTGAAAAGGGACGATGATCAAAATGTGATATAATGGGGAATCAAGTAGAATTTTCCATATCAAAAGTGAGGTGGTGGTTGGTTTTTGGTTGAATAGAAAAAATTAAAATATTTGATATTTTTCATTCAACTAAAAGTAACTCATTAACATAAATTAATATAATTAAACTAAATTTATTGATAGTAAATTTATTTTAGTTATATTGGATAATATGATAGAAAAAATTAAATATTTTATTGAAAAAAAAAAAATAACAAACTTCACCTGAGTGTTAGTAACTTAGTACACTAGAATAGAGAACAATGGGCCCAACTTCGTCCTCGGCCAATAAAGTGGCCGCCCGCCGCCCCTGTTTTGAGAAAACGGACTCATTTTTCTGAGGCACTCATCATCCATGCTCTGTCTAACCAAAAATTAAACTTCCCTGTCTCGATGAACATTGCTGAATTTGACTGACAATGACCTCAATTCATATCATACCACACACGCTTCTGCTTAATATTTATCTCTATCTAAACAAAACTTAAGTCGCTTTTCTATCTTTTGGCTCACAATTTTTTAAAATTAATACCACCCATCATTACATCACTCTTTATCAATTTTTCTTTTCTTTCTTTCTTTTTTTTTTGAAGGAAATAAAATGAGGTCACAACATGGAAAAGAAGGAAAGGAAAAGGGACATTGACTTAACCCTTTTTAATGGCTATCTTAATTGTTTCGTGTCCTTTCTGTATTAACTATTTCGTTAATCATTAATTTGGTTTTCATAATCCTAAGTGACAATTAATGTATTGTATTTATTTATTTATTTAGTGGGGACAAAAAAAAAAGAAAAAAAATGAAGGCCAAGTGATCAGTACAAAGGGAAAGCCCACATGTACAGTGACAATGGGTCGTGGAAAGAAATTAGCCCAACCAAATAATAGATCGATTTTTTGTGGAAGCCCATTTTTCAGTCCTTGGATTTAAAGCTGAACACAAAATAAAGAGCTTCATCATATGCACCCTGGTGAAATATGGCTACATGTATGATTGTTTAAACCCTAAACCACAAACCCGAAACCTGATAAAATTAAGTTGGACTAAACCTTAGTCAGAAAAGAAATCATGGATTATTTTGAAAGAAGCTAAGGCATCACCAGCAGGGATTGAAAGAGGGGAAAGAGATCTGTTTCTAATAGATTGTGACAACATTTAAGTGGGTATGCAACAACCCATTCCCCAAAAGCCTCCAATGCGAGGGTTCAACCCCTAATCAAGTAAATCGTCTAACTAATCACACTGAAAGCTTTTGTGAATGTTAGTGGCCCATGGGCCATAAGACAGGGACCCGAGACGCATGGGTCAATGTTCTGGTGATCTCACCAGGGTCCAGGGATGTAGGACTCACCACGCCATTCCAACCAACTTATATGGCGGCCAAAAGCTGAGAGCCCAGCATGCATTTGGGGAGAGGAGTGAAGAATCTCTCCCAATCTTTTCAAGTTAGTCAGCAATCATCTGTGCTTGAATCAGCCCACCTTTTATTTGGTTTGTTGCTTGGGTTTATCAGACTAATTGGTTGATGCTATTTGGCACTGCTTCACATCACAATCGCAACAAAGATTCATGTTTTCAATTTTGGTTTCCATTTTTTTCAGAAGTAGTGTGGTGGGAGCAGCCACGTACTGAGCCCCAAAATTTGTGATGATGCTTGGCACGTACTGGGCGGCCAATCACATTTGGTGGTTCGACACTGAGTTTTCCATGGGCACATGCAACATATGTGGTCCTCCAGGCCGGTGACGCACCGACCCTGGCTGACTTGCCCTCATTCCCCTGCTTTTATTGGTACGAGCTGGCCGCTCCAGAGGCTACTGTCCCCACAATTCCACCTCCACTGTCCACCCTTTTCATTCACCAAATTTGTACACGAGATCATTTAATTTTTGCAATCTCTGCGCATGCCTTCTTTTGCAGGGAATTCTTGCACTTTCCAGTCCAAATTCAAAGCTTAGAAATCATTAAGTCAATTTTCATGTAATTTCTCTCAGGGTCTAATGATCATGTGTACTGTGAATCTTAATCCGGGCTTTTCAATGGACCAAAGCTGGGCTGATCCTAGAGGGCCATAATTGAGCCTAATGCTGATCAAGTCTGGTGAGCTTGATCCAGGCTTGGAAATGAAAAGGGATCAGAACCTGGGGGCGCAGCCTAATATCAGAGCTCTGAGAAAACATAAAGGGAACCAAATTTTTTAGGGAATATTGCTTGCCAGGGGTAAACCAAGATATATCGGAATGGAATAGACTTCATTTGGGATTCCATGAAAACAGGCCATTTCAGAAGTCTAATCCCTCGTAAACAGAAGAATCCATGGATTGTGGATTTGATATTTTGTATTTTTCATGGAAGAGCATTCAAACAGAAGGTTTTCAGTTAGGAATGATTGATAAAAAGGTCAGTATAATTTGAAACTTTTGCAAATAATTCAAGACAAGTGGTTCATTCTTATTCTTAAATTGAGCATTTAGTACTTGAAGAACTGCCCAAGTCTAGTTGAACATATCTCTCCAGTAGATTTTGTTTACTTGATACAAAGGTGAGTATGACTGGAAGAAAAATCTATATAAAAGAATCAGGTTACACGGTTGGGATCTGTTTATATTAGTCAAAGCAACTCTGGAAGTTGTCGTGGGAGTATTGAAGACTACTGGATTGACATAAAAATTCTGATATTCTTTCCCCACTGGACAGTCTCAAACTTCCACAAGGATTAAAGAATAAGAATCCAATATGAACTGAATCCAAATGAGGTCACTGTAAGTCATCTTCCATTGTGAAAAAGCCAAAAAAAAACACAAAAACAACTGGGGTAACATGTTCTCTTTGGCACTGAGAGAAGTGAGCAAATGGAGAAAGTCAAGATTATTGATTCTATCTGCTAATGGTCTTACCAATCAGCCAATCAGACAGTTCTATCTGACCCTCATGCCAGTTTATCCCTGAGAATATATGCCACTACCGCACCATGACAAGGACAAGCCGGTTTTCCCCAGTCTCTACCACTTTCATCGAACAAACATACAACCTGCTATTTTTTCCTTCTCTTTTTTAATCTTACTAATTTCTTTTACTGGCATTCAATAATGGGGGTACATGGGAATAAATACTGGGTTGGTAGTCTCCACCATTTAAGGACTTCAAACCACTCACTTTGAAAATATCTTGGATCATGTATAATAAATATATATCTGTAATCATGCCCACTCATCTAAACAACAGTGGGAAAAATGATCTGTAGACCACCTAGGGAAACTGATATGATCCAGAAACACCATATCATAATGAGGCAAGTAGCTTAATGAGTTTAGTGGTGAGAGGGAGCATACCAGATTATCAATCCAAGTTGAGGTCTCCATAACGAGTTGAGTAAAGACAAATGATATGAATTTGAGCCAACAATATAAGATCTAAGGGCCATGATTTAATCATAGATTAAAGAGATGGTGTAAGAACTTCTGCTTCTTCTGAAAGAAAAGAAAAAAAATGTCATTTTTTTGCTGATATGAGAGGTCAAAATGGGATGACAGAAAGACAGTGGAAGCAGACAAAGCTTCAATTCCTTTCGAGTTTAGCTTTAGGACACAGTGGTGATACCACTACTGGGGTGGGTGATTGTGGGTGGATCACGTGGGGTATGTCTGGAAAGCTAGACTCTTAACTTTAGCTTCAAGTACAATATCATACCATTATGGCCTCATAATCATCCAGCCCACTTGCTCCATCAAGTATGAATCTCATCTTGTGATCTCCATACCTTGATGTTTTCTGTATGTCAATGAGCTCAGGCACCAATCGTAATTCGACACTACATGTGATCCCCATTTTAATGACTCATATCCACCCTCTACAACATGATTGCATTCTTACACCTGTATACCGGTAGAGTCTTCATTTCTAGCTAGTAATACAACCGAATTAGATAAAGGAGAACACAAAATCTCATGCCAGTATCAGGGTTTGATTCCCCATTTTTCATTTAGCTCTTTTTCTTTCGATTTATGCATTTAAATGAAAATTCAAGATAAGAACATCTCTGAATTGTTGTGTCGTTATGTGTCGCTCTCAGGGATACTGTCCTACCAACATTGTTGGGGTAAAAAGGTCTTACGAGTATGAATGTCAATTTTCATGTAAATCTAGACCTTTCTCTTGGAGTTTACTAAACCATATCTCCTGGGCCTTTAAATATGACTCTCTCCATCACCTCCCTCTCTAATTCAAACAACATTTTAGCTATCAAGTCTTCTATAACCAGAGATCCTACACAAGCTGGGAAAGAAATGGTGGGAGTTCCTGTTCTTGCTCTGTTATATTTTTCATCTCTTTTTGTTCGTCTTTGCTTTCTCTTCTGAACTTAATTCTTTCGGGTTGTTGTCTTAGGATGGAGAGCAGCAGCTAAGCACATGGGAAGGGTATGTAGATTGGAGGAACAGACCTGCTGTGAAAGGCCGTCATGGTGGCATGCTTGCTGCCTCCTTTGTCTTGGGTTAGTAACTAAAGATTCCATAACTATGGCACAACTAAAATTTGGTTTCTGCATGGAGTTATTCATGCATACAGAAACAGTTTCTACTAAGGAGCCTTAGATTATTCTTATTCCCATTTTTTTATTCAATTTTTAATTTATTTTTTATAATCTGGATCGAAGAAGTGCATCACAAGGATTTGACTGATTTTTTCTAATGTAAACCATAGTTGTTGAGGTGTTGGAGAACTTGGCATACCTGGCAAATGCAAGCAACCTTGTGCTTTATCTGTCAAAATTCATGCATTTTTCACCATCCAGTTCTGCCAACATTGTTACCAACTTCATGGGCACGGCCTTCCTCCTTGCTCTCCTTGGTGGCTTCTTGTCTGATGCTTTCTTCTCAACTTATCTCATCTATTTGATAAGTGCTGCAATAGAACTTGTGGTAAGAATTCTATGAAGATAAGCTTCTAAATGCCTTGTTTCAGTAATTTTATCCTTCTATTTATTATTTCCTTGCAACCAATCCTTCAAGATTTCATGTAGGCAAGCAGAAGCTATAATCTTGTTATCATAGATGTTCTGCATTCGATTTAAATATTACTACTTTCACAGAGTTTTTGTCATTATATAGACCCTGCAGACATCGATCATGATCATTTTCGTTTTCAGATTGCAAGGTTGTCAGACTCATCACCGATCAATGGCATCACTAGTAGGGCAAAAGAGAATCCCATGGGACTGTGGTCCCTTCTGGGATACTATTAAGTAGGGCCAGCATACCCCATGTCTGTGTATGGCTCTCCACTGTAGTATCTCTATGGTCTTTTCTAGAAGGACATTGAACCATACAGCGACTCTTCCCTACAAAGGCCTGTGCCATGTGCATTAGCCAAGTTGTTAATAGACCACACATGGAATCCCACCTGACAATAATTTTGTGAAGAAGATGCTTTTGTCATTTGTGGGGTTGTAACTCATCTCCATCCAATGATATACAAGAAAAAAATGAAGAAAAAGATCACATAAATTAGTGTCCACAGCCCCATTACACGAGTTGTCCGATTACATGCCTAATTTTAACTGTTCGTACAGGGTTTGCTAATACTTGCAATCCAAGCTCACGTGCCTTCACTGAAACCACCGGCCTGTGATTTGGGCAACATCAGCAATCCATGCAGGGAAGCTGATGGTGGGAAAGCAGGAATGTTGTTTGCAGGCCTCTATCTTGTAGCATTAGGTGTTGGAGGAATAAAAGGTTCACTTCCACCACATGGGGCTGAGCAGTTTGATGACAATACCCCTAAGGGAAGGAAACAGAGATCAACATTTTTCAACTACTATGTGTTCTCCCTCTCTTGTGGGGCTTTAATTGCAGTAACTTTTGTGGTATGGATTGAAGACAACAAGGGCTGGCAATGGGGTTTTGGTATCTCCACTGCATCAATACTGATCTCTATCCCAATATTCCTCCTTGGCTCTGCCACTTACAGAACCAAAATTCCCACAGGAAGCCCCATCACAACCATCGTCAAGGTAGAATCCTGATTAGTACCTCTTAAAAGAATTGAGTTTTACTAACTTTGCAGCTGGAGCCTAGCTAAACACAGATTTCTTCTCGGCCTTGTGTCCAACAGGTTCTGGTTGCAGCAATTTGCAATGCCTACAAGCTCAGAAATTGTAGCAATTCTGTCATGAGCATGGCCACGAGCCCATCATATACCACCGAAATCGGCGGGAAAGAAGAAAGCTGTTCCAAAGAAATGGTGCCTAGGCAAGCTCCAACAGAAAGCCTCAAGTTCCTTAATAATGCAGTGATAGACAAGCCATTCCATTCAGCATTAGAATGCACAGTAAAGCAAGTTGAAGAAGTAAAGATAGTGCTTAGGATTCTACCCATCTTTGCTTGTACCATAATGCTCAACTGCTGCCTTGCCCAACTGTCCACCTTTTCTGTCCAACAAGCAGCTACCATGAACACCAAGCTCGGAACCTTGAAGGTCCCACCAGCTTCTCTCCCCATCTTTCCTGTTCTCTTCATCATGATCCTTGCACCAACCTACAACCATATCATCATCCCATTCACCAGGAGAACAACTAAAACCGAAATGGGGATAACCCATCTGCAGCGAATTGGGACAGGGCTAATTCTCTCCATTGTGGCCATGGTAGTGGCAGCCTTCGTGGAGATAAAGCGAAAAAGGGTGGCAGCAGAATCAGGACTAGTACATTCCTCAGAACCTCTACCAATCACGTTCCTTTGGGTGGCTCTGCAGTACTTGTTCCTGGGGTCTGCTGACCTTTTCACCTTGGCTGGACTGATGGAATTCTTCTTCACAGAGGCCCCTACAAGCATGAGATCTTTAGCGACCGCTCTTTCCTGGGCTTCACTGGCCATGGGTTACTACCTCAGCTCTGTGCTTGTATCAATAGTCAACAGTGTCACCAGTGCCTACAGTCACCATGCATGGCTCTTCGGCAACAACTTGAATCACTATCGCCTTGAGAAGTTCTACTGGCTGATGTGCGGACTAAGTGGATTAAACTTTTTGCATTATCTTCTCTGGGCAAGTCGCTACAAGTACAGGACTGCAAGCCCAGATAACTGACTATATCGTGTAGCTAATTGAATCTAGATACTGGTCTCCATTATTATAATTCCCGGTTGGGAACATGTTTCATATTCAATCTTGACATGTATTAATACGTAAGAATGTGTTCAGACAATTGGCAATTTCTTTGGATATGCAACTTTCCCACTAGTTTTGAGTCTTTGAGATCTTCAACAACCAACGAAATGCTGATGGTAGAGTGCAAAAAGTAATCTAAAATTTCTGCGTGTTGGAAAGGGATCACACATTCTCATTCACTTGACTAAGAAAAATTAACAAAGTAATATTTTCCAGAAACCAAAAAAACAACTACAACAAATGCTTGTATAATACAGATTTCTTACAACATTTATTTATACCCAAGAAGGAAAAAACCAAAACCAAAACCACAATGGGAAAAATCACTCGGCTTCCTGTAACCCACCCAACACAATCGACCCAACAACCAATCCGGTAGCTCCAACTACAAGAGCGCCGGCAATCAGTGCCTGAACCGCAATGAGAGCCGAAGAGTCATCAGGGATCAAAACAATGGCTGCTATGGCAGCTACGAATATGGGCAGTGCAGCCGATGCTAACGCCGACGGTGAGAAGCTCGCCGCCTTCTCGAGGAGGCTGAGCAAGCCCAGGTCCTCCGCCTTGGAGAAAACCCCAAGCTTCTCTATGGAGGAAAGCGTAAACCCTAGCTCCTCAGCCTTGGACAAGAGTCCGGATTTCTCTACATTACTCAGAACCTTCTTCTTCTCCAGATTCTTGAAAACGTCCACCTCCACCTCTTCGCTTCCCTCCACGAATATTCCTGCTCCGAACCACTCTTTCTTCCAATTCTCATCGTATCTGTTCACCTGCGCTTCAAATTGTGGTGGCAAAATGAAATTAACCCTCTGTTGGGCTGCTGGGAAATCAGAGGAGAAGGAAGTGAATTGTAACCTATATTTCTAGGTCTCGTGCTTCAATTTTCCTCCTAACTAAACAACTCAAGTGTATTTCTTTTTCTAAATTTTCTTGGCAACCAAACTAAACTAGGGAAAGAGTTTTGTATTCTACAATTTAAATCTAGACGAGTGCCAGCAAAGATTAAGTTACCTTCTTTTTAGAGGCCATGGCGAGAATTCTTAACGGCTTTTTGGCGGGAAAGTCACGACGAAATCGGGACTTGGTGGGGTAAGGATTGTGCTCGAGTTTTCGAAGAAAAGCAGCTGGAGATGCCGCAGTGACCGCCATGGATTCGGAGTAGAGATATTGTCGAGTTTTCACAGTGAATTTTCGAGCAAACCAAACACCACCTCTGTAATCTTGGATCGATTATATCAGCCAATCAAAATGGGGACTGCCCTATCTGCGGCAAAAATAGATAATTTATCGGGAAAAGTATAAAAAGTGTCAAATGACGAAATTAGCCTTCTCTATTTGCAGAATGACAAAGTGTTCCCTCGTTCTTTTAATTTTTCTAACATATTATATGATTTCATCAAACGTGGTTTTTTCATATGATTTTTCAAAAATCAAATAAAAGTACGAATTAAATTTGATTCTATTTTAATATTTGTTAAAAAAATTTATGAAATCTATATCAGTATTGTAACTTAGTATCCATTTATATACATTTTATTTTCCAATTTTAAATTAAGAAAATAGCACTAACAATTTTTACAAGCCTACATTTTAATTATAATCTTAATTATAAGAATAAAAATTAATTCAATAATTTTTTATTTATAATTATAATTTTATTTTATATAATAAATTTTTTAAAATAGATTTAATTTTAATTTTAAAAATAATTTAGTATAGTTTTCATAAATCTACCTCTTTTATTACATTTTTAAAATCTTAATTAATATTTTTTAATTATAAATTAATAATAAATGAGTTATACTAGATTTATGATTAAACATAATATGATTTTACCCTAAAAATAAGTCATAAAAACTAATGATAAATATAAATAGTAAATTATTTAATTTGTTTCATTATAATTTTTTTCTCTTAATGAAAAAGTTAGAAAAAGGGAAAATAGTTGTTCTTTATTTGGGTGAAATGAGATAGAAATAAATTTTTTAAAAAAAGATATTATAAATAAAAAAATTTAAATATATTTTCCTTAAGAAAAAAAAAAGAAAAATTTGGGAAAGTAAATCTATTAACAATTTAATTTTATTTCTTTCAAAATTTTCATGAATAACCAATTAGAAAAATTTTTATTATCATTTTCTTTTCTTCTATTTTTTTTTTTCTTATTTCCTTTCTTCGAAATTTTCCATAATTAAATATAATATTTTTTTGAGTAATACATAACAAGAAAAATCAATAAAAAAAAAAATATAGAACAAAAGAATGCAACATAAGAGAAAAAAAAATCTTATATAATATGAATATTTTATGATGAATAAAAAATATATATTACCTAATTTATTTCATCATCATTTTTATTTTTTATTAAAATATTTTTAAAAATATTATCCTAATTTTTAGTGCTTTCTTTAACCCTTTAATGGAAAATCAATTCTTATAAATGGTTCGATCAAATAATTCAAAATTTTAATTTTATTATGTTAAATAACTAAAAAAGGGTTTTAGTTTAAAGAAATTTAATATAAATCGATTAAAAATAGTGTTTGGTTTAATGTAATTTTCATAAATTAATTAAAACAAGTTTATTTTAAATTTTCAATTTTTATGACATGAATGAATTAATAATAAAAATTTTGATTAAGAAAAGATAAATTCTAATATAAAATTATTTAATCATAAAAATCTTTATTTTACAGAAATGGTAAATATGAAATCAAAAGGCTATAAAATTTCAAAATTCATTTAGTGCCTTTAATTAGTTAGTTAGATCTGATAAACGAATTTTAAGAGTTGATTTGACTAGTTGTGGAAAGCAAATATATATATATATATATATATATATATATATATATATATTATTAACGAATTTAGAAAATTATTATTAACGAATCCAAGGGTTTTCGATATTTTTGATGATCCAAACAATTTAAATATAAATAAATAAAAAATATTGTGTGATTTGTAGAGTGTTAGTTGGAAATGATGTTCAAGTCTCCTATGATCACTCAAATAGAGTAAAAGTGAGTTTGACAATAATTTTAAAAAATATTTATAATTTTTTTAATATTTTAAAACTTTTAATATTCAAATATTAAAAAGATGGAATTTCAAAACACTTAAAAGTTAAGACTCTTTCAATTATGATAATGTTGGTGCTTTGGGGGAGGTAGTTTTGGAAAATAACCAATTGTGAGATTTAAGTTCAAATGTAAAGTGAAGTAGCAATCTTTGACTCTAATGACCCATCAAATTACGAGTCCTCTTCTTACTCAACTTTCTATACCGTATACATTTGAAGTAGCAACCCTATTTCATTTGTGATTAATTTGAAAGCCAATGGCTTTTCCACGCTCAACTTGTTTGCTTCTACTCTTGGCTTCATTTCTGCTAACTCCATTGGAAGGTCATACTTTTAATGTCATGGACTATGGTGCAATTGGAAATGGCAGAACCGATGACAGTGAAGTAAGCATTTAGTTTGCTTGGCTAATGGCTAATGGCTACCCTCTTCCATTTTTTTATTATTTAAATGGTATTTATTGGTATGATCACATTTCGATCTTATAATTCGTAGGCTTTCATGAAAGCTTGGAGTGATGTGTGCAAGGCTTCAGCTTCTCCAACGTTTCTTGTTCCTGGAGACAGAAGGTTTTTGATCAATCCCGTCGTCTTCGAGGGCCGCTGTAGGTCCAAAAAACTTAAGTTCAAGGTCTCATCTTGTCCGTTTCCTTCTCTTGTTAACCTTAGTTTGTGCATGGGTGTATTTCTATTGCGACTGTTAGTCATTTTTTTGGCAGGTAGATGGGACTATAACGGCGCCAAGTGAACCTTCAAAATGGAAATGCATTAATAAGCAATGCCATAGTTGGATCAGTTTTAAGCATGTAGATGGCCTTGTCATCTCTGGTTCTGGCACCATTGACGGCAATGCAGAGAAATGGTGGAAGCAAGGTCGTGTTACGGTATGATGTCTAGCCATAATGAAGTAATTTTAGATGCTAAGTATGAGATTGTTTATGGGGTGGTTGCTTCTAGTTTCTAATGCCACTGCCTTTTCTTTGATCTTTTCAGGGAGTGAGGCCAAATGTGAGTTCATCACTGCCGTAATTCTACATATAAGTCATAATATTTGACATATATGCCTAATTTATTAACTGCAGATTGCATGTATTCCTTGACTAAACAGGCTTTAGTAGTAGCAAGATCCAACAATGTCCAATTACATGATCTAAGTTTCAAAGACAATCCCCACATGCATGTAGTCTTTCATCACTGCGACGGGGTGAAGATTTCACATATATCAATAGATGCACCTGAGGACAGTCCTAATACTGATGGTATTCACCTCAAAGAGACTGCCAGTGTCACCATAGAACATTGTACCATTGGCACTGGTATTTCCTTGTTACAAGATCATATATTAGCACCTAAAAGTAAGAGTTAGGAGTTCCTTGTTACATATTGCATGCTAATTTACCTGAAATGCAGGCGATGATTGCATTTCGCTGGTAGATGGATCAACTCATATTGACATGAGACACATTAAATGCGGTCCTGGGCATGGCATAAGGTTCAAATTGATATTATTTTCGTCTCTGCCATAAGATCAAATTTATGTCTCTTTATCGTCTAGCTAGCATATAGATTATTTATTTCAATAATGGGTTTAACTTCATTTTGTGTTTAATACAGCATTGGAAGCCTGGGAAAATTCGGATTGAGCGAGACAGTAGAATATATTCATGTTAAGGATGCTCAATTCACAGGGACAACAAATGGTGTTAGAATAAAGACATGGCAGGTAATTTCAAGGGAAGCAATTAATGATGTAACTATCGGCTCTCAACCATATAGATATATATCACCTATTCTATTCTAGACCTAAAGGTCCTGTAGTTTTAAAATATATCTATATATTTAAGAAGAACTCATAGTTATATAACATCATCTATATATATACAATATCATTGTTGTGTTCTATGAAATTTTAGAGCCAAATAGATGGTACCTTTTACGGAACAAAACAAAACTCTAACACTAAGATCGGAGATTAGTTTTGATGTCATTTGTTATTAACCTACCATATAGATATTGTTTGCTTGGATCCAAACGACTCTCATGATTATAAAACAAAGTCTATATAATTAAGAGGGTATGTATGTATAATATTAGGATATTTTTCCATTATTCCATGTGATATCATAGTGAAAATATAGATTTAATATTGATATAATATAGAGTATAATTACTATTAAGTACTTATTGAAATTGTAGAGCCAAATAGGTAGTACCCTTTATGGAACCAAACATACCCTAACACTAAAGTCGGAGATTACTTCTGATGTCATTTATAACAATTCAACCATATAGATATTATTTATTTTAGGTCCAAACGAATATGTGACTTTAAAATAAGTGAGGGTAGGTATAGCATCAGGAATTTTTTCCATTATTCCATGTTATATCACAGTGAAAATACAGATTTAATATTGATATAATACAGAGTATAATTTCTAACCAGTACTTGATTGTATAAAATCAGGGAGGCCGAGGTCATGCAAGGAACATGATTTTTGAGAAAATCAGATCTTCTGATTCTGAATATCCTATCATCATTGATCAATTTTACTGTGATCATACAGAATGCCACGACAAAGTGAGTATCTATAACAGTGTTGATTAGTGATCTTGACCCAATTTCAAGAAGTAACAATGGGATTGGTTATTGGGAAAATTTGCTTAATTTGTTTCTACTCACAGCCTAATGCAGTGGAAATTCGCAATATCTCATACATCGATGTAAAGGGCAAGTCAAAGAAGGAGAATGCAGTGAAGATTGCATGCAGTGACACAGTTCCATGCAGAGATATATTCATGCAGAACATAAACTTGATCTATGATCAGTCAGGAAAGCAAGCCTCAGCTTACTGCAAAAATGTTATTAATGGATACTACCACGGAGTAGTCAGACCCAAAATATCTTGCTTGCAGAACGACAAACTCCCGTAATTGTATATATAGGATATACAATTCTAGGACACTTGATTTTTATTTTAGGTACAACCTATTTGCGCAGTTCTAGTTCGTCCTCCATCACAGTTATGCTTATGAATAATGGATTGTTTCGTATCGAATTGGTGGCATGACTCAATAGACACGAAGACATGCCTGAACTTGGAGTTGTGCGGTACCGTGATGGTTGAAAGGCAGCCTGAAAGAGTGGGAAGGACATGAACTTTCTATTCGTTTCATCGTATTTGTGGGAATTATTGGTCTTATATTCTGAGAACAAATTATATATATGAGTGGTACTTGGGCCTTGCTTACTTGCAATGAACTTTATATATATTAGAACTGAGATTATAAATATCATTGTCTTTAGAGATGGAATTCAAGTGTAGGGTATGTCCTAAGCAAGAATAGCTGTCTCTGAGTTTACTTTTAAAAACTAGAACAAAAAAATCAAATCATTAGAATAAGGAATATTAATGTCTCACGCACATTTGAAAAACATCATTCTACGCTATGAAAAACTGAATGACCATTCTTCAATGTTGAATGGAGAAGCACATACCCTATCCAATCAAATGATTACTGACAAAGCAAATGTCCCATTGGTATATATACATATATAAGTGTCCTTGATTCTCATTTCCTCTGGCATTGAGATCAAATGGCGTCCCGTCTGGAAATTCTCTTCCTTGTATCTCTCTTTTCGGTTCTGCTAACCCCATTGCATTGTAGTGTTTTTGACGTAACCCAATATGGAGCAATTGGAAATGGCAGCACAGACGACAGTCCAGTAAACATTTATCTGATACCTATTTCTCTTTTTTATTAAGATTATTCGCACATCCAAAACAATACCATGATCATCAAATGCTCGTAAGTTTATGTATTCATTTCCATTTCTAGGCTTTCATGCTTGCTTGGACTGATGTCTGCAACTCTTCAGCTTCTACTCCAATATTCCATATTCCTGGGAACAAAACCTTTTTGCTCAATCCTGTGTTCTTCCAGGGTCCTTGCAGGTCCACAAACATCCAGTTCCAGGTCTCATCTTATTATTAATTTTGTTCATGAGATTTTCTGATACTGCTTCTAGTCTGAGGCTTCGTACTTATTTGTCTTGTGATCATTAAACTTCTTTTTGCAGATAGATGGGATCATAACTGCTGAAAGTGAACCTTCAAACTGGAAATGTACAAGAAATAGATGCGATAAGTGGATTCATTTTAAGCGTGTGGATGGACTTTTCATCAATGGTTCCGGTATCATTGACGGCAAAGGGAAGAATTGGTGGAGTTCAGGTTATATTAAGGTAAGATAGCTATCTATAACCTGAGTATGATAACCTTTTAAGTCATTTCATATGCCCAATTGTGAGTTTGTTTGTGGACTTGTCTTGTTTCTAATGCCAGCCCTTTTTTTTTTCCTTCATCTTTCAGGCTGATGTGAGGCCAAGTGTGAGTTCATCACCTTCTGGAAGTCAATTCTATATATTTAACATATGTCCGTTCATCAACAAAACTTCATATATAGTTTTATCATCTAAACTCAGCATGCATTCTTTGAATGAATGCAGGCTTTGGAAGTGACGAGCTCGAACAAGGTCCAATTGACAGGATTAAGTTTCAGAAACAATCCTCACATGCATGTAGTCTTTGATTCCTGCGACATGGTGCATATTTCAAATGTATCAATAGATGCACCCGGGGACAGTCCAAATACGGATGGTATTCACCTCAAAGAGAGCACCCATGTCAACATCGAGTTTTGCAGCATTAGAACTGGTATATATCTCCTTAATCATATCAATTAGCCCCCATAAACTATATATCATGAACTATTTGTTACATATTGAAATGATATCACAATTAATATATATGCTATTGACTTGAATCCAGGCGATGATTGCATATCAATAGTAGACAAGTCCTCCAACATCACCATTCAAAATATTGAATGTGGTCCTGGCCATGGCATAAGGTCAGAGAATATATTGTTCCTAACTTTCTATTCCTAATTTGAATTTCTAGTGATGTTGGCCGTTGGCGTAGGCATCAAGTTTGTGTCTGTAGATCCCATTTAATAACTTGATTTGGTGTTGAATATAGTATTGGAAGCATGGGGCAATATGGAGCATACGAGACCGTAGAAAATATTTACGTTAGCGATGTTCAATTTAAAGGGAGCTTGAGTGGTGTTCGGATCAAGACATGGCAGGTAATTTCAAGCCATGAGATTTGGTACGTATATAATTATAGACTACCGACTAACAGCTACTTAATTATATGATTAGGGAGGCAAAGGTCATGCAAGGAAAATGGTCTTCAAGGGGATAACATCCTTAAACACCCAGTACCCTATCCAAATTGACCAATTTTACTGCCCCCATGCAAAATGCAATGAACAAGTGAGTATAGTACTACTACTACTACTACTCCATCCCTGATTTAAGAAGTTAATTACAAACCTCTGATTGGTTAATTTTTTTTATTTTACTTGTAGGCTGATGCAGTGGAAATCAGCGATATCTCATATATTGATATAAAGGGGACATCAATGAGGAAGACAGCAGTGAAGTTAGCCTGCAGTGAATCAGTTCCATGCAAAAATATATTCATGCAGGACATAAACTTGAGTTACCAGGGGACTAATGCCTCGGCTTACTGTAAGAATGTTAATGGAACGTCTCAAGGAATAATGGAACCTTCTGTTCCTTGCTTGTATTATCAGACATCGTAGAACCCGGCGCCCCCGCATTCTTTAGGTCATGTGTCATAGGATATATGGGTTGGAATTACAGGCCTTGTCCATGCTTGGAGAACACAAAATTAATGAAGTGGAGGGGGCTTGCAAGGATGCCTTCAACTACACCAACCTTAATTTCTTATGCCGCACATGTATCATATTCTATGTACTTAAATTGGTGAATTAGGCTTGGAGGGAAAGAAAGTGATATTTTCTTGAATTGCTTGGCGGATACAACTCCCTGATTTTGGCGTCCATTTAAATTGCAAATCCTTTCCTTATGGAATTGAATCTCTCTCTTCCCGAGTTCTGAAGTGATGGCTATGACTTTGCTTTGGTTGTAAATTCAATTGAAATGCTAAGTACCCAAAAAATCATCTAGCCTCCACTTTGGGTCGTGGGCACATTTTCCTTTCAAACCCTTCTCATATAAATCATATAGCAGGAGGAATGCTATTTTTCCCTTCAATTTGTTATTTGCAATGGTGTCAACAAGCAATCCTCATCATCCACAGCCTTGGTTGTTTCAAATTATTGTCATCTCGTCTTTAATTAATGAAATGAAAAATAAACAAGGGACAATGATATAATTAATTAGGCCTAATTTTAAAATTATAGGCATAACCCACTTTTCACCTTTATGGGCTGGAGGCCCATTTTCAAAACTAAAATGAACTAAGCCATTGGCCCATTGCAGCTCCATGCAACACAAGAGGTTGCCATCTCGTCTTAAACCTGAAGATCCATGGAATGATGATATGGGCTATAAGTTAGATGTATACATTCTTATAATTAATAAGAAATTTTCTTCAAAACTATATGTCATTCTTAAGAAACCATTACAAAAATGAAATTTAGATGAACATTTATGACAATCATTAAACTTATGTCAAAACTTCTGTTGTGTCAAAGAAAACTTTAATACAAATAACGTTAATTCTATAACACAAAGATAGAACAATCACATAAAAGCATATAAGATTTTAATATAATTCAATCAATCATACATATATTCACAAATGAGGAAAAATAATTTCACCATATCATAAAGAATATTATAAAAGATAGAACTACAAACCTTCTTACTTCATTGGATATCTCTCATTCTTTTTTCCATCTTTATGAGTTCATTTCCATCTTATAACTTTTTTTTTTCATTATAATTTTAAAAAATTAAAAAAAAATCTCTACTAAAGACACTTTCCATATATTAGATCACAATTATATTATTTTCATATATGATAAGTTATTATAACTATAATTATTTCATAAATATGGTAGTTTTTAAAATTCATTTGATCGTAACGAGTGGAACCAATTAGGTTCACATGTTTGAATGGTTTGAGTTGCTCCCCAACGACCCTATATCCATATCTATAAATATCTCTAATTTCAGGTCCTATATTTTGTACAGTAAATGTCAACCATGCAATCCGAATGCGGCTGAGATGGAAAATAAGAAGAGATTCAATACATCTTTGTCACTTTATTTCCATTCCTGTCCTTGTGAAAATGACTTCAATGGACCAAATGGCCAGTTGACTGACCCTGTCCATGGGGGGATTTTTAATTTTAGTTTTAAATAAATATAACTTATATATTTATGATATTACAAATTCAACCATAATTTAACCATCGATCCGATTATTAAACGTTGAATCAATAAATTTTTCCAATTAATACAATCCAATTCTTAAGTTTTAACGTTGTCATACGGCCTAAAACTAAAAATTAAAAGCTTGTGCCAAAAACTTTGTTGTCCAATGTCTTTGATTTGAGAGCATGATTGTGATTTGCAATTCTATGGCCTCTTATCAATTGAGTTTAGAGAATGACTTATTTTTTAATTAGTTTTTCCACAAGGGAATTTTCCAAAGAAAACATCTCAACTAATATTAAAATATGTGTGTGCCAGGTCACTGATAATTGACAGCCGTGATTAAAGGCGGCTTAAAATATTCTTGTCTGTTCCTTCTATGTTACCACGTCGATGGAGATGGTGGGAACTTCCCTATTGTGGGCCAGCCAAAGGATTTATTTATTTTTAGGTTAATTCATTGAATTTTTTGTAATAAAAAAGTTGTGCACAAGTTCAAATTGAATTTGAAGAGTAAATAATTTTTTGAATTTGATTATTTTTTTCTTCAATGAAGTTCATGATTGCAAATTGAGTGGTATAAATCCCATTCTTTTTAAATATTGACTAAACTTGGAATATATTTTCAAAGCTGCTTATATGTATTTAGTTTAAGGAATTTGTTTTCTTAATTTAAAATTTTACTAATAAACTTTTTTTCCTTGACATAAGTTTAATTTTTTTTTTTTTTTTTTTGTCACTGCAATTTAAGCTCTTGTGATATTCAACGAATTGATAAATTGGTTGAATACTTGGAATAATGACTTGTTTGAATGAGTTAAATGTAAACTTGTGAGTAATTTATGTCCATGCTTGCTTAATTGAAAGATAATTTTCTTTTTAGAGCATAGCAATGTATAGATTAAGAAATAATTGTAATCAAATTTGATGTTCCACTCCTTTAATCCTTAGTGGTGATGTTTTTGCCTCCATTAGAATTATTTGTAAGTTTTTTATGAACATGTTTTAATTGTATTTGTTTTTATACCAACTTTTATATCATATGCTCATGTAGCTTATTTTTCAAATGTTTTTGGTTTCATAATTTGCAAGATGTAACAAAATTCATTCTCAGGTGTAAATTTCAATAATAGGACTTTTAAATAATTATTATTTGCAATCGAAACTTAAATTTTCTCATTTGTTGATGTAATCAATCACTAACTCACCTTTTGTTATTTAGTATTGGTAAATTCAAATATGATGATATGGACGGGTATTATAAAAATGATTAAGGAAATTTCTTTCTTATAATTTCAAGATTTTGTACCAATGGAATGCATATCCTTTTAATAGGCAAACCAATTTTTTGACTAAACGGTCTTTCTATGCTTCAACATTATTGAATGTTTCTACAAAGTGAGCTACACTTTTTTTATGTTTAATATTGAATTTTTGGTGGTTGGTAACTTCTTTTTCAACTTTGCATTCTTTGTATATATAGTTTTATATATGTGAAAGAAACATGAATTTTATCATTCGATGTTTCTTCTATTGTCTCTGAAATGAAAATTTTCAATTGATTTACGAAAACAAATTCATTTGAAAAAACTTAAATGTTCTTTTGTGGCACCTTTTCTTTAGGAGCAAATTTTAAGATTGTCTTAAAATGCATCTTGATATGATATGTGGTGATGTTTGATACTTCTACTACAAGTCCAAGCTTGTAGAAAAATGTATTAATCTTGACATTCTAGATTATTTTTTGCAAGTTTTTGAATAGTGTTAACTAATCTCATAACTTGTTCTTCAATAAAATAGGTTTATATTATGATTAACATGACAATAATATTCAGTGTTGCAAAAGTCCCTTGTGAGAATCTATATGAAGTGCAGACATAAATTTGATGTCATACTTATTTTTGTCTTTATTGGGTAAATACATGTAGCTTGAAAATGTTTTTTGAGAGATAATTGAATATGATCCTAATTAATCTTGTCCTTTACCCCTTAAAAGAAGCTAGTGAGACAGTTTAACCCTTGGGAGAAGTTTTTTCATGATTTGTAGTTTGATTAAAGTAAAAAAAAATTGGATTTTCTGCTAGGAAATTATTAGGATGCTACTTTTACCTTGGCGTCCGTTATGGGGTAATATTTTTCTTTACTCCATTTAGAAATATTTGACTCATCGAGGAACCATAATTTATCCTATGATTTTATTATAAATTTAATTTTATAATAAAAAATAAATTTATTATATTTGTTTATTTATTTATTATTAATTAAATATAAAATATAATATAACATTTATATTTATTTTATTATCCACTTAAAAAATTTTAATATTAAATTTTTAAATTTTATAAAATATCTTTAGGTTAAATTTAGGATTGTGGCTAAGGTGGTTGGAGGTGAGGAGAAAAGGTCGTAATGGGAATAAAAATAGGTGGCAAACATGATTTGCAAGTTGCAGTGTGAATTGCATGAGCCTGCGTGAGAAACACCCCGGCATCGGATTCTCACCCTTTTCGTTTTTCTTTATTGACTTATTTTTTTTTTTTATTATCCTATTTAAAAATATGAAAAATTAATCTGCCTCACTTTCTACACGCAACCTGATTCAGACTTTTTTAGTCACAGTATCAATCACGAGAATAAGAATAAGCAAATCATAATATAAACTAATATGCTTGTATTAAATTTTTTAAAATTTTAATTTATTTCATTTAATTCTTTATAAAAACATTCCAATTTTATTGAACCCTTATTTTATTCGGATAATATCTTATAAAAATTAATAATAATAAAAAAAAAACTTTGGATGGGGAGAAGTTGCTTGGGAATGGTGGCCCAGGTCGTCGTTTACTTTATGAAGCAGCAGCTTCGCAGTCTTTTCTAGGTATTATCCCAACTCGGTAGCCCTTATGCTCGTCTCCAACTGCTAGATCTTGACTCTAGGAAAGCAAAAAAGCAGGTAAATTTCGTATTTTCCCTTTCATTTCGCATGTGGGCTTCGTCTATTCTTCTTGAATTCATCTTTAATCTCCTTTAATTTTCTCCGAAAATGGCCAATTCACCCACCTTTTGTCTTCTCTCCATCTCCTCCCCGTTTCACACAGCTGTACATAGGCTTTATTCCTTTTTCTTTTTTTTTTATTCATCTGTTATTTATTGTTTGAATCTGCTGAACATGTCCTTTTCAATTCGAAGGAAAAACTAGTAATGGCAATAATGATTCCAAATCCGTCTCTGCCAATCCTATGCGCTGATATTTTCAATGATGAGCAAGCGAATTCGAAGCAAACCCATTTTGTATTTTGTGATTGAGACGGCAAAAATCATACAACCCATCTGTCTTCTCCTCATCTTTCAAAGAATTTTAGTTAATATTTGTTGTTCTTTGCTGGTCTTAATTTTTATCGATTAATTAATTAATAATTAGTAGGTAATGCTGACCAGATGTTTAGAGTTCTTACTCCAAACACTCTTATTTAAGTAATTATTTGTATATACTGGATTTGGTAAATTTCTATCTACTTTTCTTTTTTGTGAAATTTCTCAGAAATTTCCTGAGTGGATGCAGCTTAAATATCAAGTCTTTAAATGATAGCAATTCCCTGCAAAAGATTGAAAAATATTTAATTTGTTGACTTTTCCTCCATGGGGAGACTTAAAATATAAGGTGAAAAATGATGGGTGGATAACAATGAAATACAAAAACAATATATTCAGTTTGTGGACAACTCAATTTTAGAATAATTCAACTGTATTTAGAATAATATCTTTTATTTGGAAAATGAAAGAAAAGTTAATATATTTAATTAAAATTATTATTTTCACTTTATTTTGTATTCCCTTTTCAATGTGAAACAGATAATATACAGTTAGAAATGATGTGGAATGGATAAGTTAATGAGGGAGCTGTAGAGGATTCTTAAAATTGTGGGTGGGTAGACTTTTCCAACTAAAGGTTATGGGGTCTATATAAAGTCTTCTTCTTTGAGTAGACATTCCCCATTCCGCTTTCGTCTCCTTCCCTTTTGTTTGTATATCGAATTGTAAGTGTTCTCCTCTCTCTTGTAATCTTGTAATCGAAGGTGATGAACTTATGTTTGGAGGGTGTTTGTTCTGGTAGATGGTAATTTGTTTTATTTTATTTTATTTTTTTGAATTTACCTTCCATAATTTTATAATTGTCCTGGATTTGGAGTTTTGAATGGTGTTAAACAATTTTGCTCTGGTGGCATTGCAATAGATCTAGTTTGAGGACAAAATGGAGGGGAAAAGGTCTTCTGATGTATAATGGGGTTGCTCTGAATTGTGTATGTTAATCTTGTTCCATCTTCTTTCTCAATCATTTCTCCTTTTGGTTGCAGAGGGGCAGTGGGGAAAGAAGATAAATAAAATTCTTTTATGTTACTTTGGTTTGTAATAAAAAAAAAAATTGAATTTCTATTATTGTGCTACCTTCCCTGGGCAACCAAATGGAGCTGGGTTCGTGGTTCATGACATATTTGGGAGATCCCAATAAAATTTTTAAAAATATAGTTGATCATACTGATGGTGTTCCTGTTTGTAGTTTCTTATCTATCCTGTCTGCTGTATGGACCAGGGTCTGTCCTAGTCATTGAACCCGATTCTGTTTACTTATTTTTTTCTTGTTTTGCAGAACAGTTTGCACAAGCTTTTCACCCCCTTGTCCTTCTGGGCTTTTTTTAGTTTTTATAAAGATATAATTTTGAGGTTTCCATAATATCCAGGCATAGAATTTGTTTTTCGCCTGCTTCCTGAAGATATTAAGTTTAATAATCTGTTATATGATATACAACTGCAAATCTCTGGGAGTGGTTCGTGTCTGTATCTTGCTTTGGATCTCTAATATAGACTGATCTTCATGTGAAAAACATTATTATCACCATAAGCACAAACATTTTTTGATTTCTATAAACTAAGGCATGATAATTTGTTGGTTGGTAATGACGTGTTTTAATGGCAAGCCATTCCATATCGGATTTGGAAAACATGCTAATTTTAATATATCTTAGAGTGGATACCATTGTTTTCTTGTGTGGATCCTTCTTCCCTTTGCTAGAAATTGCTGATGCGAACATTCTTTTGAAATGTTAAGAGCACAGAAAACATGGGTAATCTGCTTGGTTGCATACAAGTTGATCAATCCACAGTAGCTATCAAGGAGAGATTTGGCAAGTTTGAGGAAGTGCTTGAGCCAGGATGCCATTGCTTGCCTTGGTGCTTTGGGAGTCAGCTTGCTGGCCATCTTTCACTTAGGTTGCAACAGTTGGATGTGCGTTGTGAGACCAAGACAAAGGTCAGCCTATTTTTCCAACCATGAAGATGATCTAACCTCTGTGCCTATGACATGTTCATAGTTGCTTCTTTAATTTTACATGAACATTCTATTTTATTTCCACTACTTTCTCTATAATAATATAGAGGGAAACAATTCATTATACTCTTCCTGCAAGCATCTATAGCACACCAGTAAGCTTTCCTAGGCAAGTGAATGGCCATTTTTAGTGCAGAATGCTTTTGTACATTGATGCATGTTTAGGCTTTAAACATATTAATTATAGCTGCAAACTAAGAAAATATTGGATATCAGTTGCGTGTAGCATTTTTGACATCAAGCTCCCAAGTCCTGATAGATTTACTTTTTTTCTTGCCATTCAATTAATCAGGCTTTCTTCCCCATGTATGTCTTAGTGTAGCACATTTTAATCTGTTTAAGTGATAATTTAAATGAATAATAGTTCCGCACGTCAGGTATTCCATGTGCCTGTTAGTACTGCTGAAATATTGATCTTGATTCTTATTTGTTCTGCAGGACAATGTGTTCGTCAATGTTGTTGCTTCTATACAATATCGTGCCCTGGCAGATAAGGCAAATGATGCTTTTTACAAACTCAGCAATACAAGGTCCCAGATCCAGGCTTATGTTTTTGATGGTATAATTTAAATATCCTACTTTATTCTGAAGAGAGATGCATAATGCATGATTGAATGTGTAAAAATGTGTGTGTGTGTCTTTTATATTCTGATATTTCAATTATTTCATACAAAATATGTAAGCCTAACTGTGTTTGCCTTTACCATCAACTCAGTTATTAGAGCAAGTGTTCCAAAGCTCAATCTGGACGATGCATTTGAGCAAAAAAATGAAATTGCTAAATCTGTGGAAGATGAACTTGAAAAGGTAATCAACTTGTTTAGATAAGTTGTGATTTAATATTGTGAATTTGATTTGATTTGATTTATTTTTCCTATGTAATAATTGTTCACAGGCTATGTCTGCCTATGGGTATGAGATTGTACAAACACTCATTGTTGATATAGAACCAGATGAGCATGTGAAGCGAGCAATGAATGAAATCAATGCTGGTAAAGTACTCAACATCTATCCAATAATTTGACCAAGTATCGAACCCCATTAGACGATATGCAGAATCCATAGGGGTGTGCCAGGCCTTCTTTAATGAGTCCCAATGATCAAGTCTTTTGCATTGAGGGGCCAAATCTCATGTCTCCTGATTGAATCAACATTGCTCTATTGACATAATCTTGGCTTTGATTCCTGGAAAAATCCATCAAATGGTTACTCTTGAAACCTCCTGTGCTTTCCTTGTCTACCAAACAGTTCAATTATTCATACTTATTGGTCAAGAATATTTGCCAACTATCTTGCCAAATTTTCACTGAATGCTCCCCTGCCATCTCTATTGAACATCGTGGCTCCAACTTTTGGAGAAATAGGATTCCCTTCCTCTCCCCACCCCACATTTTTTTTATTTTTTTTTATTTTTATCTAAACACAGTTTTCTAAGTGATAATTCATATTTTTCTCAGCTGCAAGAATGAGGGTGGCAGCCAATGAGAAGGCGGAGGCTGAGAAAATTTTGCAAATCAAGCGTGCAGAGGGTGAGGCTGAGTCCAAGTATCTATCAGGGCTTGGTATTGCTCGTCAGCGTCAAGCAATTGTTGATGGCTTGAGAGACAGTGTGCTAGGCTTCTCAGTCAATGTTCCAGGCACCACTGCAAAGGATGTGATGGACATGGTCCTCGTCACACAGTACTTCGACACCATGAAGGAAATTGGTGCTGCTTCTAAATCCTCAGCTGTGTTCATCCCCCATGGACCTGGAGCTGTTCGCGATGTGGCTACTCAGATTCGTGATGGACTTCTTCAGAGTACCCTCTCACATCAGTAATTGTGTCTTATGTTTACAAGGCTTTTTCTATTTTTTGGCTTTTCACTGAAACAACTTTGATGTGAAGTTTATGTTCATGTTGATCTTCAGGGTGTTTAGTGTGGTTTGGTTTTATTTCATGGTCAGTGCAATCTGTCCATGGCTATTATTGTACATATGAACTCAAAGATTTGTCACATGAGCTGTATACTTGAATTTGATTTTAAACTTTGAGAGATTTCTTAATGCTAATGCTAGTTTCTCCTGCAAGAATATATTGGATATTGGTTTCTGTTTCACGTTCAAGCATTGTTCTAAAAATGTATCCCCATGGTGATCCAGTAGACATACTTTATTTTCTTGTGGTAGTCTCATCTTCCTCCCATCGAGTATTTGGCCACTTGAAGTTCTTTTTTACCTACTAATTGTTCCATGTCAAAGCAATCGTGAAATGACACGAGTCTACTCTTTTAGCTCAATCTTTGGAGCACCACTGTGATTATTAGAACTTGGTTGATGTGCGTCCTTGTATATCGATATCACAGAGATACTCTGTTGAAACTTCTGCTTCTGAACCACTCCCAATTCCTTTTGATGAAAATCTGGAAGAAAGAAAACCAAGCTCTTCTTTTTCCTCCCATCTCTTGGGAGTAGGTTTTGAGGATGAAGTAGAGCGAAAAAAAGTTTACTAGAAAAATCATGGTCCTAGCTACTAGTGGGTTAAGGTTCAAATCATTAGTCCCATCGAAGCCTAGAAATTTAAAGTACGTTTAATAGTAATTTTAAGAAGTATTTATAATATTTTTAATACTTAAAAAATAAAAATTTTTAAATATTAAAGAGATTAAAAGTGTTTCTTAAAATTACTATCAAATGGATTCTTAGAATGCGTTTGGTAATGATTCTAAAAAATATTTATAGTCTTTCTAACATTTGAATGATGAAAATTTTAAAGTATTAAAAATATAAGAAGCACTTCCTAAAATCAATATCAAACAGTCTTTTAGTCAAATAGTGATGTTTAACTTTGAGTCAACTTAAAGTGCGTTTGATAGTAACTTTAAGAAGTGTTTCTAGTCTTTTTAATACTTGAAATTTTTTATTTTTCTAACATAAAAAATACTAGAAACACCTTCTAAAATCAATACCAAATGTACTCTTAATTTCAGACGAGTGATGCCTGATGCCCTACTCACTTTGTCATGCATTCTTCTTTCAATTCATCAATAATTCTAAAAAAAAATTAGCTGCTTCAGCCGTGAATAATTGAAGTACTTATGGTTCAACCATCATATGGAATTCTGTTATGAAACAATCATCTCTCATCATTTACTTTCAACGATTGAACAAAGAAAAAGCAGAATAAGCTTTAATTTTCCATTAACTCAAATATCACACTATTCCCAAAACCGAAAAGGTATACATATATTTCTTTCTTTTCTTTCTTTCTTTCTTTCTTTCTTTCTTTCTTTCTTTTCCTCACAGGCTGGAATGTCCAAATTATGAGAGTCATACAAAAACATAACTTTGATCCTAGAGAAATTGAACCAATATAAAGGGTAGAAAGGAATATCTAAAGGGAAGATGATGATAGGGTGTTTATGATGGTATAAATTATTGTATGTCTTGAAACTCAGAGATAGAGGCGTTGTTGTTTGTGTGCAGTTTGGTTTGATCTAAGGCCTGAGAGCCAAAGACAATCCGATTGTAGGACTGGTCTTGAGCTCCTTGATGTCCACATCCCCAGCAAGAGTTAAGAAAATCTTTGACACAAGTTGATGCTGGAAGAGAGCACCCACCTTCCCAGTGGTGTCCCCCCGTGCTTTTATCACCGTCAAGGGGGCGACCTCATGCTGGGCTCCCAGGGTCAGAGATGTCTCATTCTGAGAAAACGTATGTTTCAGCTCTGCTGCAATGGCCGTGCTCGTCAGCGGGTTAATTAACCCGAAACAGGAAGCCTTTGCAGTATCCCCCTTGTCTTCCCTGCATACATAACATCATCAACATTAAATCAAAGGGATCAACTCCATTCTGTGTACAAGAGGGAGTACTTCGGAGGGAGAAATGGAATAACTCACAAGGTCAACGAAGCAGACACGATTGGGCTGCTGAAGCTCAAACCAGCATTGCATTTGGTGAAGTTCTTTAGAATGGTGTCGAATGCGAGATCAGTTCCAAGGGAGACGACACTGCTTCCGATCACACCCGAGAAGCTCATCACTGGGTTTGTTGTCATCCCCTCAATCCCTGCTGTAATCCCCAGAAAATCGCGCAAATACCGAAGTTCTACCTGTTCATGCCCACCATCATTACACTACTGAAGCTCCATTCCATGCATATTCACACATTAAAACACAAAAGAAGGGAAAATTACCTTGCTAGACAATGGATCAGGAACAATAAATCGCAGAACTGCGCTGATTCCAGGAACATGCTCCCCCACTGTAAGGTCAATTAAAACTGAATTTGCTCAAAACCATTCCTACTATGCACAATACAAGATTTCAATGTATGCAAACTTTGATTCTCAACACACTTTCATCTCCATTTCATTTGTGCTCCTTCCTTAATTTGTTTTTTTTTTTCCTAATTACATACTTAGTCTTAATTTCTTGGACTCCTCCACCAGCCACCTTGATAGATCGAGCACAATGAATGAATAGATCACCATCTAACATATCAATATCAATATCTTGTGATGTAGCCATTTGTTTACACCTAATATGTTCTTTCACAACATATTGAAGGAATTAAAAAAGCAAAGTACGATGCAAAAAATGATTTTTTTTTTTTTTTCTAATAGTCATAATATGAAAGAAAGAATTTTTTTTTTTTTTAATTTGCATTGATATTAATTTTTCTTGTCACACAATATTATGACTACAGTAATTTATTATTTATTCCAAGCTTTTATGTTGTAATACATTATATTATAACATAGTTATTTAATTGCATTTTTTTTTTTCAAATATGCTTGATTTAGAATGAGTATAAAGGAAAAATATTTTGAAAATAATTAATTAATGTCCTATTTGAGAAGCCTAGGAATTACATATGGCCAAAATGAACTCTAACCTAATTCTTGGTTGTTGTCATTTATTTCGTGCGAAGTCGACCGACAAATTTGAGCTGCACCATGAATATCAAAAAAAATTTAGGCAATATATAAAATTATATTATAATTTAAAAATTAAATTTAAGATAGGAGGAAACATCTTTTATCTAAATGATCTTAATAGAAATCATTTATATTATGATATTAATTTCAAGTTATTGTTTTAATTTTCTGATTTAATTTTCCTCACTTAACAATTTCATGATCATCCGAGGTATAGAAATGGATCCCAATTGAATATATCAACCTGATCAACTACAATGGAAATTAAAAATAAAGATCAATATCTTTATGAGAAATCTCAAAATTCTTCTCAAAATCTTTCAAGAAAACAAAAATGGAATTTTTTTATGGCATAAGGACATTTTTTTAAAAAAAATTTAGGGCATATTGTCGTGCTCCAAGTGATGTGCAACTCATTAAAATCAAATATATGATGCAATGGATTCTAATAATATATTCATAACAATAAAGAAAACCCAGAAATTAAAAATAAAAATAGAAATCAGCTAAGAGGGAAAATTACATCTCAAGGCCAAATCATAGCTCCAGTCGCAGCACCCATAGTGATAGTGCATTGGTGGTTGCTCTGTATAATCCCTGTACAGGAGATCTAACACAAGAAAAATAAAGCAAAAGTATGAGCCCATGTGCAGAAAGAAACTACATTGTCTGAAAATGGAAAAGATTTGGAGAAGAGAAACTGATACAACCTCTAGCCTTTCTGCCGATTTCAAGGTAGAAACTAGGACGATACGCCATTTTCCCTTTTCCGTTTTGGTTAGAAAGAATGGGAATGGGAATGGAAATGGGAATGGGTTCTGGGTGGTTTATGTTTCTCTTTCTTCTGTTTGATTGGCAAGAAAATTTATTGGGGAGGAAAAGAAGAAGCCAAAGAGGAAACTTCCTCATGTGTACTAACAGATAGTGGACATATGTAAAAAACGAAGTTTCCATGAACTGCCCCCCGGGACCAGCTGACTATTTGGTCGCCTAGGATTTCGCCATTTTCAGATATTGCACTCAAAGCCATTATAATCATGAACGCAGAATCAATCATTCATCTGATTCTGGACTCGCATGCCCTGCACCTTCTACTGTTTTTCACATAGATCAAATTCCAACATCTCCTACCTTCTTCCCTCAATCTGCTAATCCTCCAAGCATGCTTATAAGAATAATATTATTTAAATCTTCACTTTATGTCTTATCGTTTCTATTCTTCATCCCATTGTGGCAACAAAGCATGGATGATTTCATGAATTCAAATACCAAACTGTGTACATTCATTCATTTTCTAATAATGCACACAGACTGAATTTATGAAATGTAATTATTTCCTATAAATGGCATCTGTCCCAGAAAGATTTGTATTTTGTGTTGAAGACATGATTCCACAGTTGGGTTGATAATTTTTGTCTTGAGCTGGGCCAGCTGACCTCTCATTCTCTCTCTCTCTCTCTCTCTCTCTCATTGATTTTTTATAATAAAATTGGAACGTGTGTAACATGTTCAACTCTACCCCTGATGACATGTCCCCATGTACAAGAGTTAATTAAAGAAGGGGTTACCATGTGCTCAATAGTTCAAAAGGAAGAGGAAAATAATTGAAGCTAACAAACCTTTTTGTACAACATGTGACAAAAACTAAGCTCAAAGATACTCCCATTGAAGATGCTGGTAAGGGAATTGGAAAAAATGCCGGATTCAAGATAATGCTTCTCCATACTTAAATCTTATAAAGAGGGAATTTATTTTAGACTGGTAAGGAATAAGGAGAGGTTAGAATTTTGCAAAAGCAATCATTGTTGAGACCAAACATTTCAATCAAATGCTTTCAATCAGTGGAAGTGTCGGTCACGATGGTAATGACTGGTTAATGCAGCTACCCATTCTATTTGCCATGATCCTCGTATTGAAATTAGTCTCTTCCTCCAATTTATTCACCAAATACACAGCCAGGTGCCTGTACAAACCAGTCACTGTTTCAAATCTATAATTACATAGTTGTATAGCTAAAGCATATGTCGAGAAGTAGTACAAAAAATACATAGATTTCCTGAT